>NC_037294.2:19597846-19902471 GCF_000002775.5 Populus trichocarpa
AGCATAAGAGAGTTTCTACTTTCATTAAAAAGATTTTTTTACAAGTATTAGCCATAAGTCATACTAGTCTAACCAAATACTAAATATAAGTTATCGGTCACCTCACCTTAATTAGAGATAATAAATGAGATTGTTGAATTAATTAATTAAATCTTGTTCATATTCCAGTTGAATTCTTAAAATTTCATAATTTACCTTAGATTTTTCAGCAAAAAAACAAACCAAGCTTATACTTCATCTTCTTTACTCTAGATTATCAATAGGTGTATCGATTCTCACTTGATAACAAAATCCAAGTCAGAATCACTTTGAGAATGGTAAAAAAGATGCCAATATTCATTTCTTTGTTACCCTTTTCTTTTCAACAGGTTTTAATGGAAAATCCCGTTGGGTAATTTGAAGATCTGCGAGTCCAGAGGAGTATAAACAACATCTTTATACACCGAAAGAAAACTTATTACAGAATAGAGATGGAGAGAGATCAATAAATTATGGCATAAGGGAAATATTATGAAGAAGACATCAGCTGAGAATTAGCACTTTTACAGTGTAAAACCTTCAGGCACTACCCGTTTTCATTCTCTTCATTAATTAGCCATGGCAGAGGGAAGACCGCACGTGTGTGTGTGTGTTTTTATATATATATTTCTTGTTTTCTTTAAAAAACTTATATAGAAAGCATGCTTAACAATTAAAGGTCTAAAATTATTCTTTTCTCTTCTTTTTCAAATTTGGTTAGTTTATTTTCGTATTAACCATTATATATATATATATATATATATATATATATATATATATATATATATATATATATATATATATATTAGTCCTAAGATGGGTAGTGTCCGGTATATAATTTTAAAACCCGGATTATCTTGATTGTTTTAGGCTGTGTTTAGAAACACGGAACAACCCGAATTCTTAAAAAATTTAATTTTTTTTGTTGTTAAAAATTAATTTTTTTATGTTTTGTATCGTTTTGATATGCTGATCTTAAAATTATTTTTTAAAAAATAAAAAAATATCATTTTGATGCATTTCGGCATGAAAAACACTTTGAAAAGTAATCGCAACCACATTTTCAAACATGTTTTTTTTTTTTTTAAAAAAAGAAATTTACCTAACCTAACCTAATAGAAAACGAATTAACTTGTAACCTGGTGAAGAAACAATTGATTTTTTCTGGAATATTTTTTTCTTCCGGTTATTTTAATCTATATATATTTTTTTAAAAATCAACTCAGATTAATTTTCTTAACCCATTACCTGCCACGTCTACCCGTGTCAGATTTTATAACTAGTGACTTGGATATTTTCTTATTTGCTATTTTGCTCGAATATTTATTAATTATAGTTTAGCGGCCGTTCGCTGGTGTTGGCTGGAAAAGCATTAGTAGTGGTCCCAATCGCTCAAAGCAATCGACTAGTAACTAACTTGATGTGTTCAGCCGAATTGACATATTTCTTCACACATGTCTGTAGAAATGTTCTGCTAATAACAAACTACTAACCACTGCCAAACTTCAGTGTAAATATCTCCGACAGTCAAGTAAGAGTAGCAGCACAGATGCTCAGCCCCCTCGGGAGAGACAAGAGCTCTTTCTTTTTCATGGAACAACTTTAAATCAAGTCAGATTGCAGACATTTTTTATAAAAACCTTTTCCTATTGTACGAAAGGGAGAATCAAGAATGGCTAAAATGTTAGAGAGGCATTAATGGTGTAACAAGATTACAACGAATACAGAACATGAAACAGCAGCTATAATTCCTTTTCCAAGCACTTGATGGTGCAGCCAAGATTACAACAAATACAGAACATGAAGCAGCAGCGGTATTTCCTTCACCCCTTCAAGAATTCAGCATTTTGCGCAGCAGGTGCAGCGTAGCTGGTGATTAAACGAAATGCACTTAATCACTGTTTTCGTTCACAGAGTGAGCATCGGTGGCGAGGGGCATTAATAGATGAGAAATCCGAACTGTTGCCTCTCATCAGTTGCAAAGGGAGTTCATAGATGAGAAATCTACAATAAGTCACCTGCTCAAGAAAGTGTGAATATTTCGAGCCATGGAAACTCGTAACGAGCTATATGGCCTGCCTGCCTATATCGATTTTATGTTGGATTCCCAGTAAGATGAGAATTCAACGTGTTGATAATTGATATATGACCTAACACGAGAATATTCAAATGAAATTATTATCTGTTACCATAGAAATTCCAGAGGTATTTCTTTACCTGGGAGCCAATTTCACATGCCCAGGACCTAAGTTGGAGAAGAAAAAATGAGTTGAACAGGGGTTTCATGGAAGATCTTCCACTGTAAAATCGCACGGGTAACATCTCCCTAATCTAACAAGCTCCCCCATCACAGTCACAGTCCACGTCTGAAAAACAACTTAGAACCAAAGATAAAATGGAATACAAATGGCATTGCTTTAGCTTCTTAAATGAATAGTTTCCACTAGTGAGTTTACAGTCAACGCAATTTACAGGGAAAACCTTGAGAAGACTTTCCCGTTATTTTCTTCTTTGGGTTTTGCTTCTTTAGGATATCATTCTCAACTGTTGCTTGATGATCCATGTAAAATGGGAAAACCTTCAGATGATTCACCACTTTCTTTATTTCTGCTTGTTTCTCTATCAAAAAATACTACTTAGGAACCTGACTGGTGGGAAATAGTAGAGCTGCGTGTTGTCAGCCAAGCATCATAATTCTTGAGGTCAAGGTGTTAGAAATCAATCGATAAGCATACACAATTTTTTTTTTCAAATTTGGGCCCCTGAACTCCAATGCAACCACGAAAGTAAAATATGCATAAAACTCACCAGGCAAGTCTGCATGTACCCTCATGCTCTGTTTTGAGCACTCTTCCATCACAAAACTCCCTTCTATATCTGCTACTAGGCACAAAACTTCTCTGCATTCACTCCTAGCAACCTCGCCTCGCACTGGACACTCTCTCCAATCAGCAGAACCACAACTCAAGCTCTTTTTGATCAATAGCTTCACTCATGTACCTTTTCGGACATTTTCGTCACTACCCATATCTGCTTGCAGTACCATTCTGCTGCCAATCTCATCACCTCAGCAACAATATCTTTACGCAACTAACAGTCCTTCTGATTGCTCCACTCCTAAGCCTTCTCGTTCTACATCAACTTCTCCAACCACAATTACCCGCTCTTTGCACGGTTTTAGAGAAGCTGAGGGATCAGTGCTCATCCACTAAATCTTTTTTAAATGTTTAAATCTCGGAAGTTGCCCATATGCATCTGCGATTCTGCATTGCAATTTTTCCCATCCCTAGTATAGTATTGGAACGTAGAGCCATATAATGACCCAATAAACCAAACATTCTTTTAATGATGAATGGTAAACATGCGAGAGAGCAAAGAAAAGGGCCGTTCCACATTTCCAGCCATAATAGTTGTCGAGCACTTAACATTTCTTCTCACATATGTACAATGCTGTCAATCGAGAAACAAAAAATCATAAGGATGAGATTCAGAACAAAAGGGTAGGAGATTCTGAGTGTGAAGACCTAATACCCTCCGAATGAGTTGGGAGCATCAGGAGTGCAATGATGTTAGGATCAAGAAATCTATGTCAAACATTCAGAAAAAAACGATGATCACATCAATTGGGCCCCTGAAATTTCAAGGGAGTGAATGAGATCACAAAAAAAAAAAAAAACAGATGGATTAAACAATCAAAGCACATGGCTGCCTGATGCTTGGAATCATCTGCAACGCACTGTGAATAAAAGGGATAACTCTTTTGATGACCTCTTTACCACAGCTAGAAACTACAATCACCTCCATTTTGGAGATCAAATGAAAGAGACCAAATTCATGTAAAGTCGTATAGAAAGCACAAACTTTAAATTTTAAACAATTCTCTGCAAAATTCAGAGACAGCAGAAAAACATAAACTTCATGGGGAACTTCTAGACCAAAATCTCAAACAGATATAGTAATGACAGTAGAAATCACATAGCCATAAAGAAAGCGAGTAAGATTGGGCTTGGGGAGAATGTGAACACTAAAGAAAGCTTGCAGATAAACAACTTTCCAAAGTCATTAATTAATCATGGAAAGATGCATTACATGTTCCACGAGATCAATAAATCGAAAACTACAAGAGCAATTCCACAACTCAATTAAAAAATTTGAACAAAATTCACTACGCAAGTTTGCAAATATCCTCATATTCAACAGCCTTAAGCACTCTCCCATCATAAATTCCCTTCTCTATCTGCACCTTGGCACAAAACTTCTCTGTATCCACTCCCAACAACCTGGCATTGGAACCTCTATACGCCCCATTCACTATTTTCACTAAACCCCCAATCTGCGGGATCACAGTCTCGAGCTCTTCCTGATCGACCCTCAACTTATGCTTACTCTCAAGCATCTCAATTTCAGCAACATACTTATCAATCACTTTCCTCACTACCCCTTTCTGCTTATAATACCCTTTCTCTGCCAAAGCCTTACTCATTACCTTAACAATAATCCCTTCGAACAACCAATAATCCTTCCTGTTACTCCTTTCCTTCGCCTTCTCTTCCTCTTTCATCAACTCCTCCAATGCTGATTTCCCACTTTTACCTCCATTGCTACTTTCCTTACTTCTCCCCATCTTCCTCTCCTTATCCTCAACTTCCTCAAAAACCAGTCTAGAACTAGAACTCTCCCCTCTATCTTTCCCAACATTATTACTCTTCAAACCAAGCGCGAAACCAACCTTCACACCACTGTCCAATTTCAACTCCTTTGCTGGCCGCACTTCACCATTATCCACATCACCACTCTCCACACCGTCATTGTTAACAGACAACTCTCCAGCCTTCTCAATCTGCTTCTTAATCTCCCTCTCCTGCTTCTCCTCCTCGGCTAAATCCGCTCTAACTCTCTTATTCTTCATGTTCTCCTTAAAAATCGTCTCTGAATCCCTATCAATATAAGTAATGAACCACCCTTTGGGCGTTTCATCAACTTTACACTTGCCAGTTCTCCCCAGATACTTGACAAATTCCGTCAACGTCGCCCACTGCGTCGAGTTCATATGAATATGATGCCTATCATGAATATACTCATTATAAACCACGGTCGCCGCGACACGAGAAAACCTATGGCTCCGTTTCATCATGTCAAGGAATTCGTTTTCGAATTCTTCAGAGTATCCGTCGATGATCCTGTTAGGGTTTTGACCGAAGACTTGCATTTGCCGCTGGTGGCTCTCGCTCATACAGTGGCACTTGAATCCGTTCTCGTCTCGACATTGTTTCTGACACATTTGACAGTACCATCGGAGTTTTTGAAGACCTTTCGCTTTGATTCGATTCGCGATTGCTTTCGGTGTGAGGAAATCGTTCTTACCCATTTTTTAGGGTTTGATAAATTGGATTGGATTTGGAATTAGAGAATTACCTGGAAATTTAATAAAAAAAAAATAAAACACAAATTAGTTTTTCTTCTAGAAGAAAACTAAAATTAAAATTAAGCAATTTACCTCTAAATCTAAAAGCGAATAATATTGGGGGGGCAAGAAGAAGAAGCAAGGCTGATAAAAAGAAACCGACCGGGCTTAGGATTTTAAGAACGCGGAAGTTAACTCGCATACCTGCGCGTCTGTTTAAAAAAGGCTAATTTGTGAAAAGATCCCTGAGAGTTTGATCAAACCCAATTTTACCCCTGATTTCTCATTTGTTTTATTTTGGTCCCTTATACATGAGGTAAAAGTAAAAAGAGCCTCTACCGCATATACTGAAGATGCCTACTGCATGTTTGACAAATTGTCTATAAGGATCAACATTTGCTCCCTGTATTGTTTGAGAAAACTCATTTTTCTTTACCCTTTTGCCTTGTTATAGAAAGCCTTCTGTGTCGAGTTTCTGTGCTTGGGATTCGATTAATAATTCTTGGTCTTGCTGGAATCTTGTTCCTCTGTTTATCCAAATCTTCTTTTCTGTTAGCAAATTTTGTTCGTTTAGTTACTCGTAAAAAAAAATTGTTAAATTGTAATTAGGTTCTCAGTTATTATATATATATAAACAAGTTTGCAGAGGCAATGGACAAGATAGTGATGGTTATGGAGGATGATAGGGAGATTTGAACACGACTTGATGAGCACCGTGACAAATAATAGAAATAAAGATTTAAATGTATCGGTGATTTGTTTGATGTTTCCGTTCCACGAGGAATTTTGAGGCTCGAATTGAGTTGAGATGGTGGCAGAGTGAGTTGAGGTGATGGTGATAGGTGGTGAAGATGGTGTTCGGTTGTGTTGACAGCAGTGAATTACTCCACCATTGAAATATTTTCTGAAGCTACAAAGAGATTTTCCAAAGAGAGGCAACGGGGAACTAGTTTCACTTTTCAGGAGGACATTATAGTTCTAGTTGATGGTGCTTGATTAAGATAACAATAATGATGAGGCCACAGCCTCGGTTGGGCTGCCAGCGAGCCCAACTGGATCTCCCTCCTATCTTTTTTCTAGTTACCTTTTTTTTTTTCTTTTTTACTGTTATTTATATGTTTTTACCCTTTCTATCTTAAAATATCTGTATCTTAAATTATTTTCAGAACTTAATTCAATATTTGAAAATATTAGGTTGATGTGATTTTTTAATATAATATTAAAATTTTGTTAACCAAGTCATGAGTTCAAATCTAATTTTCTCATTTATACAAATTTATAATTCAAAAAAGTTAAGTTATTAAATAAAATATTAAAAATAATTTTATATTATTTTCTAACCTATGTTATATCTCTCTCGTCCATAAACAGTCTTTATTTTTCACCAATAAATTACAGCTCCACAAATTATCCATAAAACTGACTTGGCATCATCACTCTCTCTAGTCCATATAAATGCTAAACATACAGAAGATGTGTTTGTTTTGTGAAAAATAATTTTGCATTTTTTTGCAAGCAAACATTATAAAATTGTCAATAAAAAGATTTATTAGAAATTACTTGTGTGATTAATATTTTTTTAATATCATGAAAGGGAAAAGTAATTTTCACAAGATTACTGGATTACTTGAGATCATCTAAATGTATTTTTTTAAAAAAATAAATTTTATTTTATTTACTCGGGGCTTGATGAATACTTCTTTGAATAGATCTCGTGGCATCAGAAAATATTCGAGAAATATAGTGCTCTGGAAGACAATAGACAAACTCGGGGTTGATTCCTAAGCTAGCTGCGTGGTTCGTGATCTTTTCTTAAAAAAGGCAAATCTGTAATGACGGGCGCGACACGGTGTTACATGTTAAAAACAGGCAAATCTCTGCGAGTAGTGTTTAGGGAATAAATTATTAGTGTTGTTTTGTCTGCTAATTACATAGGCACAGCTACGTAAATCTAATGACATAAGCCCGTGAACAGGAAAATCATTAAAAATACGAGCTCCTGCATGCAGCATTTTTTAGTTACTACACAAAACCTTGAGAATAAATTGTATATAAAATTATTTTTTAATGATTTTCCTTATATTTAAGCTCTTACTGAATAAAGATAACACAAGGAACCAGCCAATAACCAGCCTAACCTCCAAAAGAAACCCATTCAATTTTTTAAAAAATCTGTAATTTTTGCATGCTCAAATCCTCTCGATCTATTTCCACTTACAATCGACTCCGGTTCAGCGATCCTAATTTATTTTTTTAGTTGTGAATGCATTCCTGACCACCACTAGCAAGTAAACAATTATTTTTAAGAGCCTGGTCCATTAATAATCACATATTTATATGTGGGTTGAGATGCATAATAATTCTCTTAATTTCAGAATTTTTACAAGATATAGTTTATAAGTTAGTCCACCCATCCTAGTTATATTTTATGAATAGGCAATAAAATAATTAATTAAATTACACACAACTAGCAATACAGGTCATTCTTTCCCTTCCATTAATATTTTACTTGTTTGAATAAACATCCTAGCGTAATGGAATAGATCAACGCCAATGTCGTAATATATGAGGCTGGCCCATCTCCTTCCGTTCAGGTAAAATACAAGGAAGGAACCTTTAATAAACACCTTACATTGCTGTGCACGCGTGCGCGGTTCCATTTTTTAGTGAAATATAAATTTAAGCTGTGTTTGTGTTAAAAAGCAACCAAATAAAATGGAATCAAAACTTAAATTTATAAATGTTAATTAATCTGTAAATTGAATTAATGTACTAAAAATCCGATTGACCAAAAAACACGCAATATACTCGAGCTCAATATAATTTCTCAGTAGCTACGTACCCCACCAAAAAAAAAACCACCCTCAATTCCAGGATGTTTCCTTTCTATGTCGGTTAATTACCTATCTATATAAACCACATTCATTAAGAGGAGGCTCTTCACTTCGAACCAAAAACCAAACTGCTCCTATATACATACATAAACGCACATCATCTTAATTGGGTATCAAAGAGGTGCTCGTGGTTTATAAAGCCTGCCGTGGGAGCCAAGACTAATTCAGAGATCCTGGCGGGAACATTTCGGTAAGAAAATATTTTATCTGCTTGGTATTTATTTATTATGATTAATAATTCATCTGTGTTTTTTTTAATTTATTTTTATGTACTTCTCATTTAGTGAAATCAATTCATGTATGGTTCTTGTTTTATTCAACATCTGGTTTAATGGTTTCGCACTCTGCATATCCTTGATTCCACCCCCACTTCCCCCTTTCTTTTCCAGAGGATAACATCTCCGAAAAAGGCATAGATGTCAGGTGTCTGATGATCACAAGATGAGTATCATGTGTTAGCATACTCTCAAATACACGCATACGCTCTCTTCATTCATAAACAATATCTTTGTCGTTGAATGGGTGAACTACGTCCTTTTTTCTTTGTTTCTCCTCTTTTCATTTCAATCTGGAAACAATTTCTCTTATAAATATAGCTTAATTTCGGATAAAAACATAATATATTATTAGGTGATCAATTCTTCTCTTTTTACGGTTTGGGTCTATTGAATTTCACACCACACAGTACTATACGTGTTTATAATTTTCCTGGGGTACGTAGGAAGATTTCAATATGTGAAAATGGTGTGGTTACATGTTTTATTACGCACTTGCTTGAGATTAACTGAGCAAGTTTATAATTGTTTTGCTTCAACAGATATGGGATTAACCAAGATTAAACATTCCAGTCATAGCGAACATTTTCTGTTGTTGAAGTATCCACGAGAGCCTTATGAATGTAACGGATGCAAAGGACTGGGGCTCGGCCCATGCTATGAATGCGAGCACGAAGACTGCAGCTTCTATCTTCACGAGGAATGCGCAAAGGCTTCTCCATCTGCCTTCCATTCATTTTCGAAGTGCAGCTTGAGATTTCACTCCAGAGCCCCGCAAGAGGATGAAAGATTCTGTGATGCTTGTGGACAAGATGTATTAGGGTTCGTGTACCAGTGCAAACATAAGAAGCCACACGATTACCATCCCAGCTGTTTAAAGCTCCAGCGTAGCTTAACAGCTGATGATGGCACGAGGTTACACCTGAGGGAGAAGCTGCCATCGAAATGCTTAAACTGTGGAAGTAGGAAAACTTGGAACGGAATCAAAGGGTGGTCCTATGTTTCTTCCTGTGGTCAATATTGTTACCATGTAGCTTGTGTGAAGGACATGATCTTGAAGAAGTGGAAGAAGGGTTATTTCCTTCAAGATGGAAACGTGAATGAGACGGATAATTACCTAGCACTTCAAAGTGCCATCCCAAGTAGAGAACTAGAACTCTCAAGTGGGAAAAGTTCAAGCAAGGCCAGGAATATATGGAGAAAGGCAAAGAAAGCTATCATGCTTATTATTTCTGCTTTGTTTGGAGATCCCACGACTCTGATTTCATTGCTTGTTCAACAGTTGCTCTCCGATTAAAGCGTAATACAGGCCTCGTCGATGATTTTTCTTTCGTTTATAGCTAGATTCTTGTAATTAATGTTTGTTTGAGTGCCAATACTATCTATGTATCTTTTTTTTTCGTGTATATTTTTTCTCTGTGTATAGGTTTGTCCTGTAGATTGTGTTTCTCAAACGGATCTGAAAATTAATATTGTAATTAAGTATCTATGTAAGATTTCAAGGAAAGGCTAGCTAAGCATGCCATGTATAATATTGTTTTTCAGTGGACATGTAACTATGTCAGATTCAAAAACATGCATACAAGTCTACTTAATCTGCCATGAATGTCTCTTTCGAAAACATTTTGTTATAGTTATGTCGAATGGATTACCAACCACAATCAACATAAAATTAATATATAAGGTCTCACTTGCTTATATAAAACTATTTCGCTCTTCTCTTAATTTGTGATATACCTTGATTTAAAACTATCTCTGTGCATGAAATTTCCCGACATTTGCATCCTCTCTCTTTGCGTCACAAGGCAGCACGTACAGTATAGATGATAGGCCGGCCAGTTTCCCACAGTAAGATTTTCACACCACACCTATGATCTATTTGCAAACAAAATTAAACGATTTTAGAAAATAAACGTTTAATTATTAATATTGTTAATAAAATAATACTCCACTCTTTGAAAATATTTAATCGAATCAATCTTGATTGCATGCCGTTCATGAGAGAATCGACGTACTGCTGCATAAAATTATAAATATCACCATGCATGTATTTGCGGTGCACAAGAGACCTGCAAATCAATAATCAAGCATATTATTATATAATTTGTTCATCAAGTGGTGCCCTGCAATATTATAGTGATTTTCCTTGTAATTTATGCTTTCCAAATATGGGTAGGATTAAGTATGTATAGAATATTCCATCTGACATGGGTAGAAATGCTTAGAGTTGTTATGCAACACAACCGGCTTTTTTTTAATAAAAAATATGAAACTCATTAAACTAAAATAAAAAAACTTCTACTTCTAGATCAAAAGTCAACTAATATATAAGAAGATTATTTGGAAATATAGATAGAAATGGACATACATGTCGTATTAAGGGCCGGTGCTCTAAAAATATACAATAAAAATTCGACTTAAAACTAAATATTTATAATTTAGATTCAAAATATGAAAACTATTTTTAAAGTGTACAAACAATTGATAGACTCTCTTTCGATACTCCACCAATAAATAACGCTGTCACTTTGATCTCTTACTCGGTATTTCTTTTTACAAATAGGAGATTTGATCAAAGCTAATTTTTTAGTGATTTGTGTAAAACATTTATTGAACACAAAAGTCTATGAAAGATCATACAATAATACAAGAAACAATAAAAAAACCTTAAACTAAGAAAAATATCAGACCAAATAAATACTGTAAAAACAAACAAACATTGGATTTAGCTAGTAATACAATTATTAGAGACGAGATTATATTATTGCAGACAAAATGGACAGTTAAGGAAAAACCGAAGCCAATCTTAGTCACAACAGGCTTTAATTACTTAATCACTTAATTCTATCATCTGATGTGGTATATATCATCACATGATTTGACCATCCGAAATTCCTGGATGGAGGCAAATTAGCTTGAAATGAATTGCGTATGTAAGCCTGCCTCCGGCTCCCAACCCTCCAACTCGTGGCTCGCCAGTCAACACTTGCTTTATATATAAGCTAATTTACCCCCCCAAGGCATGGCTTCCCTGTGATTGATATTTAGTTGAGTGCAACGTCCAGCAATAACAAGACAAGCAAGGTTTTTTTCCTTGAAAAATAACAATTGAAAACTATGACTCCTCCTTTCGTACAAGTGTAAAGTGCAGAAAAAGTGCTTTTTTCTTCAGTTATTACACACTTGCGTTTTAGTTGACATGGATAATAATTTTCAGATCACTCATTTTAATACTGTTCTAGCTAAAACACATTTAATTTCAGAGTTCTTATAAGATCTCGGGTATAAATTAGCTAGCCCATCCTAAATATATTTTATGAATAGGCAACTAAATAATTAATTAAATTACACACAACTAGCAATACAGGTCATTCTTTCCCTTTCATTAATATTTTACTTGTTTGAATAAACATCTTAGCGTAATGGAATAGATCAACGCCAATGACGTAATATATTAGGCTGGCCCATCTCCTTATCATGAAGTAAAATACAAGGAAGGAACCTTTAATAAACACACTACATTGCTGTGCACGCGTGCGCGGTTCGATTTTTTAGTGAAGTATAAATTTCAGCTGTGTTTGTGTTAAAAAGCAATCAAATAAAATGGAATCAAAACTTAAATTTATAAATGTTAATTACTCTGTAAATTGAATTAATGTAATAAAAATCTGATTGACCAAAAAACACGCAATACACTCAAGCTCAATATAATTTCTCAGTAGCAACGATCCACCCCACCAAAAAAAACCACCCTCCATTTTCAGGATGTTTCCTTTCTAGGTCGGTTAATTAGCTATCTATATAAACCACATTCATTAAGAGGAGGCTCTTCACTTCGAACCAAAAGCCAAACAGCTCCATATATATACATACATAAACGCACATCATCTTAATTGGGTATCAAAGAGGTGCTCGTGGTTTATAAAGCCTGCCGTGGGAGCCAAGACTAATTCAGAGATCCTTGCGGAAACATTTCGGTAAGATAATATTTTATCCGCTTGGTATTTATTTATTACGATTAATAATTCATGTGTGTTTTTTTAATTTACTTTTATGTACTTCTCATTTAGTGAAATCAATTCATGTATGGTTCTTGTTTTATTCAACGAGTGGTTTAATGGTTTCGCACTCTGCATCCCTGATTCCACCCCCGCTTCCCCCTTTCTTTTCCCGAGGATAACATCTCCAAAAAAGGCATAGATGTCAGGTGTCTGATGATCACAAGATGAATATCATGTGTTAGCATACTCTCAAATACACGTATACACACTCGCTCTCTTAATTCATAAACAATATCTTCGTCGTTGAATGGGTAGACCACGTACTTTTCTTTGTTTCTCCTCTTTTCATTTCAATCTGGAAACAATTTCTCTTATAAATATAGCTTAATTTCGGATAAAAACATAATATATTATTTGGTGATCAATTCTTCTCTTTTTGCGGTTTGGGTCTATTGAATTTCACACAACACCAACACTATACGTGTTTATAATAATTTCCTGGGGTAGGAAGATTTCAATATGTGAAAATGGTGTGGTCACATGTTTTATTACGCACTTGCTTGAGATTAACTGAGCAAGTTTATAATTGTTTTGCTTCAACAGATATGGGATTAACCAAGATTAAACATTCCAGTCATAGCGAACATTTTCTGTTGTTGAAGTATCCACGAGAGCCTTATGAATGTAACGGATGCAAAGGACTGGGGCTCGGCCCATGCTACGAATGCGAGCACGAAGACTGCAGCTTCTATCTTCACGAGGAATGCGCAAATGCTACTCCATCTGCCTTCCATTCATTTTCGAAGTGCAGCTTGAGATTTCACTCCAGAGCCCCGCAAGGGGGTAGAAGATTCTGTGATGCTTGTGGACAAGATGTATTAGGGTTCGTGTACCAGTGCAAACATAAGAAGCCACACGATTACCATCCCAGCTGTTTAAAGCTCCAGCGTACCTTAACAGCTGAAGATGGCACGGGGTTACACCTGAGGGAGAAGCTGCCATCGAAATGCTTAAACTGTGGAAATAGGAAAACTTGGAACGGAATCAAAGGCTGGTCCTATGTTTCTTCCTGTGGTCAATATTGTTACCATGTAGCATGTGTGAAGGACATGATCTTGAAGAAGTGGAAGAAGGGTTATTTCCTTCAAGATGGAAACGTGAATGAGACGGATAATTACCTAGCACTTCAAAGTGCCATCCCAAGTAGAGAACTAGAACTCCCAAGTAGGAAAAGTTCAAGCAAGGCCAAGAAAACATGGATCAGAAAGGCAAAGAAAGCTATTATGCTTATTATTTCTGCTTTGTTTGGAGATCCTACGACTCTGATTTCATTGCTTGTTCAACAGTTGCTCTCCGATTAAAGCGTAATACAGGCCTCATCGATGATTTTTCTTTCGTTTATAGCTAGATTCTTGTAATTAATGTTTGTTTGAGTCCCAATACTATCTATGTATTTTTTTTTCGTGTATATTGTTTCTCTGTGTATAGGTTTGTCCTGTAGATTGTGTTTCTCAAACGGATCTGAAAATTAATATTGTCATTAAGTATCCATGTATAATATTGTTTTTCAGTGGACATGTAAATATATGTCAGATTCAAAAACATGCATACAAGTCTACTTAATCTGCCATGAAATGTCTCTTTCGAAAACATTTTGTTATAGTTATGTCGAATGGATTCCTAACCACAATCAACATAAAACTAATATACAAGGTCTCACTTGCTTATATAAAACTATTTCGCTCTTCTCTTTGTGATATACCTTGATTTAAAACTATCTCTTTGCGTCACAAGGCAGCACGTACAGTATAAACGATAGGCCGGCCAGTTTCCCACAGTGAGATATTCACGCCACACCTATGATCCATTTACAAACAAAAGTAAACGATTTTAGAAAATAAACGTTTAATTATTAATGTAGTTGATCAAATAATACTCCACTCTTTGAAAATATTTAATCAAATCAATCTTGATTGCATGCCGTTCATGAGAGAATCGAGAGTACTACTGCTTAAAATTATTGATATCATCATGTATTTGCGGTGCACAAGAGACCTGCAAATCAATAATCAAGCATATTATTATATAATTTGTTCATCAAGTGGTGCCCTGCAATATTATAGTGATTTTCCTAGTAATTTATGCTTTCCAAATATGGGTAGGATGAAGAATATATTTGGGAACGCGATGTAAATTATGTTTCTAAAAAATTTAATTTTTTTTTGTTAAAATTTAATATGATTTATACGTTTTGGATCATTTTGATGTGTTGATGTTAAAAATAATTTTTTAAAAATAAAAAAAATATCATTGACATGTATTTCAACACAAAAAATTATTTAAAAAGCAATCACTATCACATTGTTAATCAGTTTCTAAATATGTATTGAATATTCCATCTGACATGGGTAGAAATGCCTAGAGTTGGTGTGCAATAACTGTCCATGCACGCATATTCAAGTCACAACCGACTTTGTTTTTAATAAAAAATACGAAACTTATTAAACTAAAAAATAAAAATAAAACTTCTACTTTAAGAAGATTCTTTGAAAATATAGATAGAAACGGGCATACATGTCGTATTAAGTTGACTAAATCTCTCGATTACTGTAAAAAAATCATGTTGAGGGCTTGTACTCTAAAAATATATTATGAAAAATTTACTTCAAACTAAATATTTAGAATTTAGATTCAAAATATGAAAACTATTTTTCAAGTGTACTAACAATTGATACACTCTCTTTCGATAGACCACCAATAAATAACGCTGTTACTTTGATCTCTTACTTGCTATTTGTGTGAAACATTTATTGAAAACAAAAGTCAATGAAAGTATAGAATAATACAATTATTAGATATGAGATTACTGCGTGTGTGTTTGTTTTTGTATTTTAAAAAATAATATTTTTTTAATTTTATAATAATATATTTTGATGTTTAAAAATAGTTTGGTATGTTGATGTCAAAAATAATTTTTAAAATTAAAAAATATTATTTTAATATATTTATAAATAAAAAATACTTTTAAAAAATAATTATTTCGACACTCACCGCTATTCATATCAGTCGTTACTTAATTACTTAATTCTATCATCTGATGTGGTACCATCGCATGATATGACCATCCGAAATTCCTGGATGGAGGCAAATCAGCTTGAAATGAATTGCGTATGTAAGCCTGCCTCTCAACCCTCCAACTCGCGGCTCACGACTCACGAGTCAGTACTTGCTTTATATGGAAGCTAATTTACCCCCCAAGGCACGGCTTCCCTGTGATTGATATTTATAATTCAACATGGGCATCTTTTCGATACATACATTATCTCTGAATTTCCTTGTTGATTTTATGTCCATGTCCATGTCCATGGGAATGTTCAGCATCATCGATCGTTGCATTATCAACCTAAATTTAAAAATAAACTAAAATGGTTTCCTATATATATTTCAATTATGACGACTGAAAGTTGAGAATCTTTGAGTATGTCATTATGTTGGTTTGTAGGGCCATTAATTTTCAACCATGATGACACGTCTATTAAGACATTACGGGAGGAACTATGCGCTAAAAGAGGAAACTTCCATCTCCCCTGATTTGAAATTCAGTTGGATGCATGCCACGTCAGCAAGTATTCTACTCGTTTACTTGAAAAATAACAATTGAAAAATGTGACTCCTCCTTTCATACAAGTGTAAATTGCAGAGAAAGTGCCTTTTTCTTTTTATATTTCCTACTCGTATATTTGAAAGAAAAATGTCACCAAATTTCCTTTCGGTGCTATTGCTAAGAAACTGAGGCAGTGGTCAGATTTTCTTTGAATTTTTTATTATTTCTTTTTCTTTGGACAGAAGGAACACAATAGTTGAGATATTTATATAGTGATTGAGATTGTGATGGTGGTTAATTTTTAAAATATTTTTTATTTATAAATATATTGAAATAATATTTTTTATTTTTTAAAATTTACTTTAAACCAAATTAATTGGGAATGAAGCCCAACAACTAAACAGCCCATTGTAAGATTCGAGTGGTTAGAAGGACACCAGACCACAACTTATTTAACTCAGCCCACATAACAAAAACTCGAAAACTCTATGGACCCGCGGAATCTTTGGTAGATCTCAAGGCTGTGAAAACAAGACGAACTTTTTGGTGTTCTAATTCAATGGTCTAGTCAGTGGATGAGAAGTTTTGCTATATTCTTTAATCGGGGGTTAAATTGGGCTTGGGATTTTGAGAACGCGGAAGATAACTCGCATACCTCCGCGTCTGTTTAAAAAAGGCTAACTTGTCAAAAGATCCCTGAGAGTTTGATCAAGCCCAATTTAACCCCCGATTTCTCATTTGTTTTATTTTGGTCCCTTATACTTGAGGTCAAAAGTCCCAGATTTAAATGTTATTTTGGCTTGTTTTGTCTCGCGTGTACTGGAATTTGTTGTATTTGAACTGGGGCTTGTATAAAAGAGCCTCTACCGCATATACTGAAGATGCCTACTGCATGTTTGACAAATTGTCTATAAGGATCAAAGGATAACCTTAAACTAAGAAAAATATCAGACCAAATAAATACTGTAAAAAAAAAAAACATTAGATTTAGTAATACAATTATTAGATACGAGAGTATTGCAGACAAAATGGACCGAAAAAGGAAAAAGAAAAGAAGGCAGTTAAGGAAAAACCGAAGCCAATCTTAGTCGCAACAGGCGTTATTTAATTACTTAATTCTATCATCTGATGTGGTATCATCACATGATTTGACCATCCGAAGTTACTGGATGGAGGCAAATCAGCTTGAAATGAATTGCGTATGTAAGCCTGCCTCCCGACCCTCCAACTCGCGGCTCACGAGTCAGTACTTGCGTTATATGTAAGCTAATTTACCCCCCAAGGCACGGCTTCCCTGTGATAAAAATTTGATTGACCAAAAAACACGTACGCAATATACACGAGCTCAATACAATTTCTCAGTAGCTACGATCCACCCCACAAAAAAAACCACCGGCCCCTCCATTGATATTTCCTTTCTATGTCGGTTAATTACCTCTATATAAGAGGAGGCTCTTCACTTCGAAGTTCGAACCAAAAGCCAAACTGCTCCTATATACATACATAAACGCACATCATCTTAATTGGGTATCAAAGAGGTGCTCGTGGTTTATAAAGCCTGCCGTGGGAGCCAAGACTAATTCATCAGAGATCCTAGCGGGAACATTTCGGTCAGATAATATTTTATCTGCTTGGTATTTATTTATTTATTTATTACAATTAATAATTCATGTGTGTTTTTTTAATATATTTTTATGTACTTCGCATTTAGTGAAATCAATTCATGTATGATTCTTTGTTTTATTCAACGAGTGGTTTAATGATTTCGCACTCTGCATCCCTAATTCCACCCCCGCTTCCCCCTTTCTTTTCCCGAGGATAACATCTCCGAAAAAGGCATACATGCCAGGTGTCTGGTGATCACAAGATGAATATCATGTGTTAGCATACTCTCAAATACACTCATACACACTCGCTCTCTTAATTCATAAACAATATCTTTGTCGTTGAATGGGTAGACCACGTACTTTTCTTTCTTTCTCTTGTCATTTCAATCTGGAAACAATTTCTCTTATAAATATAGCTTAATTTCGGATAAAAACATAATATATTATTTGGTGATCAATTCTTCTCTTTTTTCGGTTTGGGTCTATTGAATTTCACACAACACTATACGTGTTTATAATTTTCCTGGGGAAGGAAGATTTCAATATGTGAAAATGGTGTGGTTACATGTTTTATTACGCACTTGCTTGAGATTAATTGAGCAACTTTATTATTGTTTTGCTTCAACAGATATGGGATTAATTACCAAGATTAAACATTCCAGTCATAGCGAACATTTTCTCTTGTTGAAGTATCCACGAGAGCCTTATGAATGTAACGGATGCAGAGTACTGGGGCTTGGCCCATGCTACGAATGCGAGCACGAAGACTGCAGCTTCTATCTTCACGAGGAATGCGCAAATGCTACTCCATCTGCCTTACATTCATTTAATTCGAAGTGCAGCTTGAGATTTCACTCCAGAGCCCCGCAACGGGGTAGAAGATTCTGTGATGCTTGTGGACAAGATGTATTAGGGTTCGTGTACCAGTGCAAATATAAGAAGCCACACGATTACCATCCCAGCTGTTTAAAGCTCCAGCATACCTTAACAGCTGGTGATGGCACGAGGTTACACCTGAGGAAGAAGCTGCCATCGAAATGCTTAAACTGTGGAAGTAGGAAAACTTCGAACAAAATCGAAGGCTGGTCCTATGTTTCTTCCTGTGGTCACTATTGTTACCATGTAGCATGTGTGAAGGACATGATCTTGAAGAAGTGGAAGGAGGGTTATTTCCTTCAAGATGGAAACGTGAATGAGACGGATAATTACCTAACACTTCAAAGTGCCATCCCAAGTAGAGAACTAGAACTCCCAAGTAGGAAAAGTTCAAGCAAGGCCAGGAATATATGGAGAAAGGCAAAGAAAGCTATTATGCTTATTATTTCTGCTTTGTTTGGAGATCCTACGACTCTGATTTCAGTGCTTGTTCAACAGTTGCTCTCCGATTAAAGCGTAATACTGGCCTTATCGATGATTTTTCTTTGAAATGAATTGCGTGTGTAAGCCTGCCTCCCAACTCTCCAACTCGTGGCTCACGAGTCAGTACTTGCGTTATATGTAAGCTAATTAAGGCACGGCTTCCCTGTGATTGATATTTATCTCTGTATTTCTTTGTTGATTATATGTTAGGTCCATGTACATGTCCATGTCCACGGGAATGTTAAGCATCATCGTTACATTATCAACCCAAAAAAAAAAAAAAGGTTTCCTATATATATTTCAATTACGACGACTGAAAGTTGAGAATCTTTGAACATGTTGGTTGGTAGATTAATTTTCAACCATGATGACACGTCTATTAAAACATTACCATAGGAACTATACCCTTTATATTTCAATGTTTGTTTTTATATTTTAAAACTATTTTAAAAAAATTAATTTTTTTTCTTTATTTTAAATTAATATTTTTTAATATTTGTAAATTATTTTAATGTGATGATAATAAAAATAATTTTTAAAAAATTAAAAAAATATTATTTAAATATATACTTAAATAAAAATTATTTTAAAAACTAACCACAATTTGAAACACTAAATTTGGTTGGGTGCCACGTTCAGCAATAACAACGCAAGCAAGATTTTTTTCCTTGGAAAATAACAATTGAAAACTGTGACTCCTCCTTTCGTACAAGTGTAAAGTGCAGAGAAAGTACCTTTTTCTTTTTATATTTCCTACTCGTATATTTGAAAGAAAAAAAAACCAAATTTTCTTTTTCTTTGGACAGAAGGAAGACAATAGTTGAGATATTTATATAGTGATTGAGGTTGTGATGGTGATTAGTTTTTAAAATGTTTTTTTTGTTTATAAATATATTGAAATAATATTTTTTATTTTTTATTTTTAAAATTTACTTTAAACCAAATTAATTGGGAATGAAGCCCAACAACTAAATAGCCCATTGTAAGATTCGAGTGGTTAGAAGGAAACCAGCCTACAGCTTATCTAACTCAGCCTACATAACAAAAACTCGAAAACTCTATGGACCCGCGGAATCTTTGGTAGATCTCAAGGCTGTGGAAACAAGATGAACTTTTTGGTGTTCTAATTCAATGGTCTAGTCAGTGGATGAGGAGTTTTGGTATATTCTTTAATTTTTTAGAGTTTTAAAAAAAATATATTAAATTTTTGAACATATTGATATGGGACTGCATTTTTAAAATCATATTACAAAAGACTTAATCTTAATTAATGTGTAAATTAATTTAAAAATATTTTTATCACTCAAAATCTTAATTCATATTGTAATTAATGAGTAGCATCTCGTTAATTATAAACCAATTCATTCTTTCCAATAAGAATCCACACACACACAGGTAGGCTCATGAAATTTACTAGTGGACTGTTTAGGGGTATTTTTAAATTTTATAATTTCATCAATATTGAGCCAAGTTATTCTGTGGTGCCAGTAGCTATATATATTTTTTATTCGTAATAATTATGCAGATGTTATTTATTTAAACAAACAAAAAGGAGAATGAAAGTTGGAAAATGCCAGAGCCATAAAAATTCACCAAGAACTCAAGAAACACCACATGTGTATGTATATATTGAAAAATCAAAAAAAAAATCAGGAGGCGCCGGATTTGTCGTTTTTACTTTCCTTCGGTATATATTTTAACCCAAAACGAGTGTACATGTAATATGCAATATTTGTACTGTCTACATCTCGTGTATGCTGAAAAATCTGAAGTCTATTGGATGTAAATGTAGCAAATATTTTTAATATTTTCTCAACCACTTTTAACTATTATATTTATTGTAATGGTTAGAAGTTTTTTTTTTAATTGTTGTCAAGGCTTTTATTTCTCCTATAAATAAAAATAAAAAGAGAGCAAGAGTGTAAGTATAGAGGAAGTGTGTGCAATGAGTGCAAGTGCAATTTTGAAAGTGAAAAGGAGCAGATTTGAGAGAAACACCAAGTATAAGAGTGAAATATTAGATTTACTAGGATTGTACCAGGTTAAGTTGAGTATTTGTATTATTCCTTAAATAATATACTTCCGTGTATATACCTAGTTCTGAGAAATCATATAAATCTATTTATTTATGTTTGGTTTCGGTTAGCATGCACAGCAGTAAAAACTAGCGCTTTGATAGATCAAGATACCGACCTGTAAGCGGGGATAACATGAAAATATTCCGTGAATAAATGGATGACAAGCGTGTGTTATTTTGAGTGCCAATTTTTACAGAAACGAAGGTCATTGCAGAGAAAACAGAGCGAATGATGGGCTTGGTTTTCAGCCACACAACCAAGGCTGGGTTTCCGGACCTAGTCCAGACCCAGTCTGGTCCAGCCACATGGCTAGGTTTTCCAGCTGTCTGGGCCTGAGCCTTAAAATTATTAGTAGCTAGAATGACAAATTGTTCCGAAGTTTATGCGCTCAATTCTTCTATAAAAAAACTAGACATTAACATAACATTGATTCAGTAAACTGTTTAATAAAGTGAGACTCTCGCCCCCGAAACTACATGCTTTAAATTAGCCAGAAGGAAACTAGGACAACATATATTACATTGTTGATAAACAAAATCCAAACGAGAACGCGAACGATGATTTCTTAGGACTTGAACGGAAAATTAATCAAAACACACTATAAACACGAATCTAGGCGCTGATACAATTAAACTTTCTTTGGGAGTGCGTATGATGAGAAAACGGATAGTATAGCTGTGCATACAAATCCGAGGAGGAGGAGACTAGCGGATGCATAACCTTTGTTGAAAAACTTATCACCTCCTAGCCCTGCCAATTGTGTCTTCAATTCTTTTGTCGCTCCAAATGCCGCAGCAGCACCCGTGGCTAGTATGTATGATACAACCTGCCCAAACACAAAACAAATGTGTCCAGCCATCATCCGGGAAAAAAAATCCAACTAAGAAATGTACATATCAAAAGAGAATTATTTCAGGTGTCAGGCCAGATCTAGTCCTGAGGCTTGATTCCACCGGCAGGATTATCTCTCATCAGAATTCAGAGGCTAGTCTGGGCTGCGACTTCCTGGATCTTATGCACTAATAAACGGGCCAGTATTGGTTTAGGAGAATCAACTTTTATTTATTTTATTTTACCAACGTCACCTTGTTGATTTTATATGAAAACTGTAAACAATCTTGTGTTTCTCAAAAAGTAAATATTACAAGCAATTTGTATATTCTAACATCTTTAAAAGCACGGGTAATTAAAGTGGAATCCTAGAATAAATGGGTAGTGAAAAATCATACTCAAAATTCTCTTCTGAATAAATTAGAGGATGAATGAATGGGAGGACAACGGCCGGGCTAGACCATATTATCATAGGAGACTCCCCGATAATCATTTAATTCATATTCGTCGTTTTTAAAGTTTTCCTATAATCTCTATCCATCCTTTTTCAAGTTAATTTAAACCTGGAAATCTTCCAATAAAATCGAGAGATCGATCATGATCTAAACGTTGTACCTTGTCACCATAGAAATCAAACACAAGGTTGCCGTCACCACTTGTCTGGGCGCCGTTCCTTTTGGAAATATGGTTTAAAGTGAGAGCAATTTGCAAAATTGTGTACGTTAATCCAAACGCAATTGCCGCCAGCATGTATCTGCGATTTATAGAGAGTAAGAGATATTAAGAATCACTAAGAAATCGAGGGAAAAAAAGCCAAGAGGAAGAGAACCTGTATGATTATATATGATAGCATCAATGCTAGTACCTAGCTAGTTATGCACAAATTCTTGCATTGCAAGGCAAATTCTAGCAAGGATCATGTATCCGATCACTTACCGATAAGAATAAAAATCCTTGGAGCGGACTTTAAACTCGTCGATGCCTATTTCAATGGTGCCAGTATTGGTGGTCATGATGACAAGTGATACCATAAGGAAAGCAAAAGTGAGGACCCTCAAAAATAGAGCGGTCATTCGAGAAACCATGGATGGTGCTGGGGGGGCAGCCATGGATGGTGCTGTGGGGGCGGTCATCTCTCGTTTACTGCAAAATTAATGCTAGCTATAGTATTAATTTCAGTATTTAGCCACTGAAGAAGATGGTGCAATCGATGCTCAACATTCATCTCGATTTATAACCAAGTTGATAGAGGCTAGAGCCACTACAGGGCCATGATTCCATCGTTTACTTTGACTTTTGCATCACCTAGTATACCCAGCTGGTCAACGAGCCCAATTAGTCAGCAAAAACATGAGCTTACTTGCACGCGGAATTCGGAATGTATTTAGCTGGCATCGTAACATGCTTGGTTCAATGACCCAAAACAAAACGTAGAAAAAGAAGCTCTCCGTTTCCACTAATTGTTTTCATTTTTCCATTCCGCGTATCCACAACTTAGGAGAACATTACCACCATTTTCCAATCCTTCAATGAAATAGAATCTCATATATAATTAATTTGGACGTCTTAAGAAACTTGTGCATCATCAATAGTTTATACAGTATATATTTTTTTTCCAGTTGAGAATTAATAATTTGTTGGACAACATGATGATTTATCATTCCAGTGGGATTTATTAGATACATGGCTGTAATTTGCAAGCCCTTGCAACCAAGTTGATCTGTCATTCGGGTGACTCGCGATTGAAATTAGGTTGAATTTCAATATAAATTAAAAAAATTAACTTAACATGACTTGATAAAAAAACTTAAATTGATAGATGAATCTATTAACCTAAAAAAAAAACTCAGTTAAAATTTATTAATAATTTTTTTTATTTTTTTAAATGATATCGTGTTTTAGTTTTTTTATAAAAGAAAAAAAATTTGAGTTGGCTCAATAACTTTTAACTGTACAATTGTTCAAATCAATTTTAAATTCCCGTAGGAATAATGATCTTGAACTTAACCTACAACATGCGGATTAATTAAAACAATATCTAAATTGATCACTTTTTTTTTATTTTGGTTGGTTTATAACGGTGCAAACTTTCATTTCCAACCGAATGTCATGTGATCATGACCAGGTATTGTCAACTATCACTAGCAATTTGGGTGTACGTTTATACTATAAAATCTGGTTTCATGCGTGTTCGTCCGATATCAAAGCAAAGGTTGTGGGCTGTCACCACATCAGACTCGCGTGCTATCAGTATAAGGTTAATTAATATATATATATATAGATCAAGCACAAGTTGTCTTGATGTCTTCTCGTTTTAGAATTTACCTCTAACTTAGAATCGCTTGCAAATATTTTGGCGAGTTTTGTACTTTATACCGTCGATAAAATAATTATAGATAAATTATTAATGTAAATATAAAAAGAAAATGTATCAATAAAATTGTTAAATCTATGTAATGCTCAAAACTGTACAAGATAATGCTCTTGAGAGATAAGTCGTCCACTTGTTGTTTACCATGGATTGCTGGCCTGGCCTGAAGCAAACATGGGAAAGACTAGGGGTGAGCAAAAAAACCAGAAAACTGATTAAACCGAGAAAATCGGAAAAAAAATAACCGAAAAAACCGAATCGAAAAAAAAAACCGATTAAAATTTAAAAAAAACCGGCCGGTTCGGTTCGGTTTCGGTTTTATAAACAAAAAACCGAAAAAACCGAAACCGACAAAAAACCGGAAAAAAACCGAGCCAAACCGGAAAAACCGAGCCAAAATCTAGCCAAACCAAAAAAACCAAGCCAAACCGAAAAAAACCGAGCCAAAACCGGAAAAAACCGAGAAAACCGAGCCAAAACCGGAAAAACCGAGCCAAACCGGTTTTTACCCTAAAAAACCGAACCGAACCGAAACTGGTCGGTTTGACCTGGTTTCGGTTTTTTTTTCAAAAAAACAAATTTCGGTTTGGTTACTTTTTTTGATAAAAACCGAACCGAACCGAAAATGATCACCCCTAGAAAAAACAAGCCTTTTTCACGCCGTTTTTTTTCTTGACAAATTAGCGAGGATATGTATCGTTTAAAAGTAAGCATAGCTCATTTAAAAGTAAGCATAACGATGATTTCTTGGGGTGTTACTACATACGTTCAACGAGGAATTAGAAATCATAGTTTTAAATTTTGGCCCAGTTTAGCGGGTTGACTTGGGACCCGATTGTTTCAGGGTTAAAATCGAGTCGAGTTTATAAAAAAATAAGAGTAGTTAAAAATCCGGCTGACCCGATGGGTTGACTCGGTAAGATCCGGTCAAAACCCGGTTGCAATCCTTTAACTATTTTTTTATTTTTTACCAAAACAAAATCGTTTTGATTTATAAAAAAATTGAGGTAGACTTGATCAAAACCCAGTAACCCGGTCAAAACCCGGTTGACCATTAAACCAGGTTTAAAAACACTAGTAGAAATTATGGTTGTCATATACAATTCAGCAAATAACTAAAAAATCCAAGTAATTTGAGTTACCAATCTGACATTTTTTTTGTCAAAATGTTAATACGATCAAGTTTGGATCGAGTTATCCAAAACATTAAAAACTTGACTAAAAAATCAATTAATTTGTTTTAAATCAATATATTTTATCTGGTTCAATAAAAAATATAATATAAATTTTAGTACCGAGTTAACCACGTGATAAGTTTAACATATGACATGAACAAATAAAATGTGGTAGATGTTTTATATTCTTTTCAAGCCATAACTTCACTGTCGCCCTGGGCCTTTCCTAGCTAAACGATGGGCCGTTTGGTATTACTTCTTCAACAAACACTAGCCATTTGAAGTTTTCAACTCTCTAATTGTTTTCTCCCTATATTTGTTTCAACTTTATAATTGCTAATAAAATAATTATGGAAGATATATATAATTATTTATTTTAGAATATATAAAATTAGTTGAGATATATATAAACTGATCTGAACATTCATATTAATAATAAAAAAAAAATTTCAACTCTCTTTAATTGCATGATACATAAATTGTATACAAAAATATGCGGTCCCATTAGTCTCTCATACATGCATGTACCATTATGTGTTTTTTGTTTTGTTTTTTAGCGTTCCAGTTTAATCAGGATTTATGACAAAAATGAAACTCGAACTTGGAATTTCAACCCCCCTTCAGTAAAAACTACCGCCCGTCTTTAAATTTAATAGTAAGAAGTGTTGTTTTGGAGCATATATATAGTTTATTATGAAATGATAAATATTTTTATTATTTATTTAATGATTAAGTTTGTCAAGGGACTCGCAGCTTTAGTGTATCAGATTTTTTTTTCTGTTAATTGAAATTTATACAAACCTCCACAACAGGATTAATATATTCAAGAAAATCCTCTTTTCCATGACTCTTCTTGATTCAAATTATTGATGATTTAGTGATCATTCAACCTGTCATAGCTCATGGATTGCTGATTCCCCCGCGCTTCAGTCAAGCATAAACTTCTCACCATCTTTTTTCTTGGAAAAAAAAAAGAGGCCCGATTAAAGGAGATCCATATGCACCCATCAAACTCAGACTTTTTTTGTTCGTTCCAAAACAAAACCCAGTTTGGTGGCCTGAATTGGGCCCGAACGGATGGTTAATTTTCTCCCATGACTTGACCGGCCTGAATTGGGCCCGAACGGCATGGTTAATTTTCTCCCGTGACTTGAGTGCCCTCTCCGGTCACTCCTACGCAATCTTGAGCAATTGCTTTAGCTACGTGAACGCATTAAATCAGCCTTCGTTCTGTTCCATGGAAACTTAAGATTCTCCACGAACAGTCGTCCAATTAAGAGGATAGGATGGGTCAAAAGCAGATGATAGAACAGAAAACGTGAGGGAATTTTAGCTTCTCCGAGTTGCTTAGGGTGCTGCCATTTGCACCTTTTACCTTGAAGAATGTGATGAGCTTCGGTACAATCTAAAGCCGGCCTCAAATTGATTAAACAGGCCTTCTCTTTAGCATGGAACCAGTGTCTTTTGCCTGTCAAATATGATTTCAGGACCACTTTTCTGTATCCCCACAACCTCACTACGGTTAATTTAAGCTTCTAGCCAGGACTCCTCCCATTGATCTTGCCGCCGGTTAAACATTTTCGATTCACGGGGACCCATTCACCCAAGATTCCCATGATGCACACCACTAGTCCATGTCATGATATCCAAATGGGCCTACTAGGTGGAACCTAACCGAGTGCAATTCACCTAAATGTTTGATCATACTGAAAAAATTAAGGAAAAAAAATTCACACCCAAACATATGTAAAACGATCTCAACATATACAGGGTGGCAATAAAAAATAGACCAAATAAAATGTAAATATATCTTATAATCAAGAGATTAACCTGCGAATTTAATAACTTAGATTGAATGACAATAACCCCTTTTATTGATTTCTTCTTGTTTTTATTTCCGTGTATAAGATTTTTTTCAGTTTTCTTTTTATTATCAGGCAGCCTGCTCTTTTCAAATCTGATTTGCAAATACAGTTCTCTCTTTGAACATAACTTTAATGTCTTCAGGTCTAGGAAATTAGGCCCTTTACATATATAAAAGTTTTGAAATTCTATCTTGTTGATTTTTTCTTATCTTCAATTCTACATATAAGATTTTATTCCATCCTTTTGTTTATTTATTACTATCAAAGCCTGGTATTTTCAGATATGATTTTCGGATATGATTCTCTATTCGAATGAGAGTTTTGTAAATGTTTTGATATTTTATTTTATTATTTAAATGAGATTGATGTCCATTGACAATGTTGGGAGACTAAAATCTTTCGTTAATGGAGCATGATAATGCAATTCTTTTCTCCATTGATCTATATGTTAGAAAGAGATTTGTCTACGTTCATGATTTGAAAGAAACATGCCATTTTTTAAAAAAAAAAATAGTTTTGAAAGTTCATAAATCTCTATTTTTCATTCATGAAAAGATAAAAAATTGCCTTGAAAGACATTAATGATTCATCAAATCTATGAAGAATTTAATTTAACATATTTTTTATAACAAGGTTAATCAAGGGAGTAATTCACTTTTTATAAACGTGATATTAATATATATATATATATATATATAAATCACAACAACAACATCAACATATAAACTGAATAAGTCATTTTCTTATAGCTCAAATCAACAACCTTTGCTATTAGTATACTAATTGCGGTTGATGAGTGAAGATCCATACTTTAGTTTCAAGTAACATTAACTTTGGTCGGAAGTATCATTCACATTGACATTAAGACGACTTTAAGGACAACTGACATGACATGGCTGTAGCTAATAGTCAAAACAGGGAAGGTCTCGTTGAAAAAAGGTTATGTCTGTCAATTGCCCTATATCATTATCAATTAATCATGTAATCACCTCAATCAAAGGTAGAAATTTGATGAGTAATAGCACCAATAAAGCTCATATATCCTCTCAAAGTTGTTATAACTCTCGAGTCTCGACTCACGAGAACCGAGAGAGAGTGGCGCTTGACCCGTTCCCATTTTTTCGTTTTTCCGCCACCAATTCTGGCAACGAGTAGCTCAAGAGTTGGGCTAGATTAAAGAGGCGATCGCGTTTCTTTTTTCTTTCTCAAATCCAAATAGAAATAGTACAAGATGATGATATATCCAGACTACTTTTAGGACTAAAGTGAGTGGGACGTCGACGTGATATGAATTTAAACAGAGGCAAATAATCAAGTAATTAAAAACCCAATGTTGTAGCCACATAAGAAAGAGATAAGGAGTTATATCAGCCAGGGAGTGCTCCGACCGACCTCTTTAATGGCAATACACTTTCTTAGCAAGCTCTTTTGAACCAATGCTTTTTAGGAACAGACAATTACACATAATATATCCACAATTTTGCCTCATAATTAATTACCAGAGACGACAACTCTTGATCTGATCTTTTGAGAGAGATAATGACAACAACCAAAACCATATAATTGGCTTTTCATTGGTGTAATCCTCGGTCAAACCTTGTAGGCCAAAAAAGCATCCCCATGCACTACAAATAATTACAGTGTAAGATGTTTGCTTGATTAGCAGCATCGAATTTTCATATAATCTAGCACTAAGGTCCACAATCACTTGTCAGCTAGCTAGGATAGCATGAATGGGAATTCTAAGCAAGAGCTTTCAGTAAAGCCAAGATACACATGCATTATAACTTAAGCACTAAGATAGTTAATTATGAGCATCTATATATATAAAAAAGGTAAATATCTGGTGGTTGAATATCTTCGAAGAAAACTTGAGCCATCCTTGCTCATAAAGGCCTGGACTATAATATGTAAATGAGACATGACTGCTAATGAAAGAGTAGTATTCCTGTATGAATCGCATGATATATAGCAATGGTCCTGTCCTCCATATATAACCTTTTTGAACATTGCCCTAGTATATGTTTGTGCAAGTGCTGCTTAATCTAATATCTTTCACCTATTCGTTTTTCTTTTCTACACCAGTCCAAGATTTTAAAAAAAAGACGATAACCTGCACCAATTTTAATCATTTTGATTTTAAAACTACCTTGCTAGCATATTTTTTTTAGTATTTAAAATTAGTTTCAACTTTACTGCTTGTAATACTAGAATTAGTATATAATCTTTCCGTTACATGCGGATAAAGATAGATTCAAACAAAAAAAATCAGTATTATTTAATTATTTTTCACCTAATTGAAATATTGAATTCGTGAAGCATTTAACAACTTAGGGAATACGCCACCAAGAAAAGGAAACATTTGATGGTGGAGTTTCTTTTAAGTTTGCCTGTAACGATCCTTGGATTTCTTAATTTTGTGAAATCTTATAACCAACTGTGTGAAATTAATTATTGTTTTTTACTTGTATATGCTTCTAAATGGGATCTCCTTTTTTGTGTTGCCCTCCAAGCATAATATCCCCGCCAGCACAATTTCAATGGGCATTTGGGATTTTTTTCGTGGGGATGTTCTCCTATACTAGTGAAGATAATTAATTACAGATCATGAGAGTTTAGTTAACTAGAAGTGTAAGAAAAAAAAATGTGTCTGGCATTGAGGGAAAAAAGAGAGAGTTCTTGTTCGGGAGATTGGTCAACTATGTGGTTCTATATCTATGTGTTTTCTCTCCATATATATGAAGACATGTATGCTTGCATAATTATTGCAGGATGCAATATATATATATATATATATATATATATATATATATATATATATATATATATATATATATATATATAAAGCTGTGTTTGAATGAAAATTAGTGCTTCTCCACGCAAAATTCCAATAACTTTTATGTGGTAGATGATGTAAGGGAGAGCAAAGAGTATAAACATTCACCCAATGAGATCTTTAGCCCCGAACTCGAACAAAACTATGTCAATTAGGCCAAGATTAAAAATTAGATTAATAAGAAATAAGATACACTTGTGCCTACACGTGCCTTAATTAATCACTAGACCATGTCTCGTCTTTGTAATTAACTTTCATTCCTAGCTAGCTTCCCCACTCCCATGGTTCATAAAGTTTACGACACAGTACTGCTGCTGGTATTGGTCAATGACGTAGGTGCTCATAAACATACTAAATAAGAGATAGGTATATGGTTTCGCGCCCCCCCCCCCCCCCCCCCCCCCCCGATTGTTGACGTGCTGCCTCTAGCTAATCATAAGTTCACGAATCGAATCAGCAGACAAAAACCCAAGAACAATGATGCAATAGTCATCAGAGATTGTTTCTCAGTCAAAATCCACTTCGAATATTCACCTTTTCATTCTTCTACTTATTGGAGATATTGTTTTTAATTTCTCTCGAGGAAAAACCAAACCTCGGAGAAAATCTTGGAGGAATGTTTTGATTTTTCACATAAATTAATTTTTTTGATTCCATGATCAGAGTTTCCATGGGAAACCAAACCAAAGTAGCTTAATTTCCGTTAAAAAAATAAATAAAAGTGACTTATTATTTTTCATCTTCATCACAAATCAACCAAAAAATAAATTAATTCTAATTTCCATATATAATTCTAAAAAAGATTAAAGTGCTCTCCCTTGATGTTTCTTTGTCCCTATTCCATAAAAAAAAATTAGCTAGCACGATTTTAGTAGTTTAAGCTTGTGTTAGGCTCGGCACAGAGATTAACAACATATACGATAATTCATCATGGCCTAGATAAGTCATAGTTCTACATAATATTCCGGTACTTATTGAATAAGAATTTTGCTCATTAATTTCTAAACAGTTTATATAAACAAAAGCATGTTTTGCTTGTTGATTTTTTCAATAATTAGCTCATAAGTTTACGAATCTTATAATCAAAAGTATACAATTATTAACATAAGCCCGCATGATTTTTCAACATAATAAAAGACATTTAAGTTATTTTTATTAGTACATTCGTACTTTCATAATTCTTAAAAAGAGTACATAATAATATATAAATTAACATAAGAAAAATAGAAAAGAGTTCGTATGTGGGTCCAGCGTCATCGCAATAATCCATGGTATTGCCAGGCTAAAGGAAGCAAAAGATTATGAGCCGACGCAAAACTTGAGCGTGACAAAAATAGCCAATGCTGACGACACTCTACAGTCCTATTTTTCAAAACTTCTCCTTTTCAGACAAATAAAAATTTCAATTATTTTTTTAATTGTATTTTTATTTTAAAATAATATTTTTTAAATTTTTTCATGATTTTAATATGTTAATGTTAAAAATAAAAAATTATTTTAATATTTTTTTAATTAAAATATACTTTTAAAAAATACTATATACCGTAATATATATATAAAAAAGTTGTTCATAAATTGAATTTCTTTGTTTATCATCATTATTATTTTTACAGTAGCAAGAACATATATATAGGACTTTACAGCTTGGAATATCTATGCTTCCTTTTGTTATTTCCGAGGTGAATGTCAATGGGTTATTTAAATATTTGTTTGAGAAAAAAAATCTAATTACTTAAGTTATTCTTTCACTTTATATATAATTTGAAAAATAAAAAAAATTGGCACTCTCTTCATTTTGCCATTTTTTTTTCTTTTAAAAAAACGCAACCTCTGATTAATTTCCAAAACGAGAATGACCAAGAATCTAACAAATTGCATGATCGAGCACATGGGGAAGAACGTGAGGAGTGAAAGACTGGAATCTCAGAGACTCATGAGGGAGAGGGAAAGAGAGATTTAAAGAGGTAAAAAACAATGCATCTCAAAAGCGAAAGCTGCCATGGAAACAGAGAGAGCATCCTCACGCCTAAACTATAACATTACATGTGGCATCAACAAAAACGCTAATACAACATGCCGTTGCTTGGATTTCCGAGCTCCTTCTTCAAATCTTCTTCTCCTTGTTTCTTTCTTTTCTATGTTTTCTTTTTCTTTTTTTTTTATCACCTACACCCTCACCTAGTCACCTAGTCATTCATCAAAATCCCTCACAACCAACCGACCACAAAAAACCCCATATCCACAATCACTGTTTCAATCTCATGAGAGAGGAGGAGAGAGAGAGATTTGCTTTTTTAACAGATTAGAAATAGCTTTATTCCTTTATGGTAAATAGCCTTGGTTTTTGGGAAAGCAGATCTAAATCCCAGATTCCAATATTCCCTTATACTAAGATTCAAACCCAACAAAGATTTTCAATAATGACGATCATAATCCCCATAAAACACGGTTGAGATTACAGACATTATGTTTTTCTTTTTATAATATTGGTCAGGGAACAAAAAATCAAACAAAAGTTGAAGAAGTTCTAGCAGTTTTTGTACATTCTTGCATAACTTTTGACTCTGTCACTAGAGACTAGAGACTGTAGTCTTACGTTAGTTTTTCGCAAACAAAATCCAAGAATTCTATACTAGATCATGGGGTGTCTATGCGTGGATTTGAGTGGAATTTTGGCGTTTCTTTCTTTAGCTCCTTCTTGTCCATATATATCTATCTCTAGCACTCTCAGTTTCTAACAAGCACGGATACAACAAATAAGTACTTCTCAATTGGTCAATCACCCATAATTGTATAATCATTTTCAGTCTCCACACAAAACAAACAAATAAGTACGTCCAAAACCTTCCAAAACGATATTCTTCTTTACCACTCTCTCTTCTCAACACTCACTCCGTCACTTTTGTGTCAAAATCTAAAGAAGTTGAGGGCACAAAGCTTAATGCGCTCAACAACGATTTTTCTTGGTCATGTGAAAAATAACTTGTCCCAGGTTATAATTCCTAAGACTTTATGAGGGCAAAGAGACATTTAGGAATTTGAAGTTGGGGAAATGGATGATTAAGGGAACTGAGGTTACCGGGAAATTAATGAATGACTCACTTCAAGTTCGATGATACGAGGTACTAAGAAAAAAGAAAGAAAGAAAGAAATCTTTACGACTAAGAAAGATCAAGGAAGAGTCTGGGAACCATTCAATCCAATCCAAGAGTTTAGAGAAGTTTCCACCATACGATTTTATATTACTAAAACAATTTTAATTTAAGATTTGCACAAACTCATCACTATCTGGTCTGTATTCAATTTAAATTAGAAAAAAGAATGGAATGGTAGCTAGATTCAAAACTCATGATTCTTAATTTGATCAATGAAGCTTTGATAACATGGCAGGAAGCACTTGATTTTTATATCTCTCCAAACACAAACTGTATAACATAACCATCAAGAACTCGCCAGAAAAGGGAGATTGCTAGCTCACTGTACTGTTAACCTTAAAAGGCCAAGAAGACCCTAAACATTGTCTCATTAGTGTACGTGGTTGTTCTCTTTCTAGTATTATCAGCATAACGGGCACAAGAAAGAGAGTTGCAGACATGCAGGGTATGGAGACCTGTGTACATTTCATGAAAATAATGAGGCTCGTCAAACTCTGAAGCTACTTTCACTTAACAAGAATAAAGGCCGAATTCCTTCGCTAAAGTGGTTCGTTTTAGCATTAAAGACGGGTTCGATAAAAGCAAACTCAATCACGAGGACAAGGATGCATGAATTTAATGCAAATGATAAAGATCATCATGATATAATTAGACAATGTACACATTGTTCTTCCAAATTTTGGGGATGATGCTAAAGAAAGAAGAAAACATAACTTTCACAGATTGAAAGAAGAAGCAAATTGTGCAAACAAAGAAGTGTTTTTTTCACATATCATATCAACGAAAATCGATCCCTGAGTACACTGCGCTGCTTATATTGATAAGCCAATTATAATAATTTAAGCCATTCATGTCAGATATCCAACTCCATGAAAACATATACCCTACTTTTGTAACATAATCCCATAGAATAGAATACAAGGAAAAAAATTGCTAACAGAAAAATAAACTTCAAGACTAGAAGCCCTACCATTTCTAAGTTCTTTAATTCAGTAGATCATGAATAGACAAGTTCTTTGATCCATCCTTCACGTCGATCAGCATAAAGATTCTAGGGATTGGAACTTGCAGAGTTAGGATAATTGGTTGAAACTTGAAACACCTCTTTTTTCTCCGAGTTAATTACTGATAGCTTTAGTGAACCTGTAGTAGTACAATAGAAAACACCAAGATTGGGTGGAGTTTTGGATAGAAAAACACATCAAAATCATAATAGATGGCTTGTAGAAGAAGAAGTGAAACCCGGAAGATCTGTCCATGCATTATTCCCACCCCAGTATTGATCGTTTCCTGAAATTCCCAAAAAATTTCTTGATAAATTCAACCCTTGATTCCCTTCCATTTTGACCGAAGCTAGCTGAGAAACCCCAGTACTGTCCAATGGCCTAGACCGAATCTGACCAGCATAATTTGATGGTCCAATCCCTCCACCCTCAAATGAGTACAATCCACTTGATGGTTCCAAATTAGATAAGAAAGGATATTGCTGAACTTGATGTTGCACTTGCTGCAATCTCCACTGCTCAACAAGTCCACTGGATAAAACAGATCCGCCAACACTATTTGAACTAGTACTATTTTCCATCTGAAATTCAACACCACCACCTCCACCAGCTGTTGCCCCAACTGAAGGCAGGATTCCACCAAAATTTAACCCAATATCTGGGGAATTATAGTCACCAAGATGATGTAAAGGTGGAAAAATTGGTAACAGTGGTGGTGGAGTGGTCATGTTCCCTGTAATATCAGTAGTGCCACCATTAGAAGAAAGTCCACCACTTGAGCTAGACCCAGCTTTAACTGGAGATTTTGATCTACCACTTCCTTTGCTCCTTTTGTTCCTTCTACAGCCACCGCCAACCGGCACGTTCCTTAGTGCACCTCCTCTAGTCCAATATCGCCTGCAAGTCTTGCAAAAGTGGCGAGGCTGGGTGAGGCTATAATTATTGAAGTAACAGAATTTGGTATTTGTTGATTCACATCTTGGACATTTAAGGGCCATCTCAGGCAGTGGAATCTTGGCTAGCCTGGCTCGATCAGTCATCGATCCAGGCCTGATTGAGCCAGCTGTGGTGCCACCACCATCGCCACCACCTGTAGGTGGTCCTGACGGCGGTGGAAGTTGAGGGTTTTCATTCCCAGCTCCAGCAGGAGGTTGATTATTATGTTGCTGCAAAATCAAAAGTAAAAAAAACAAAAGAAAGAAATCAAATATTTAGTATATTCAAGAGGAGATAAATAAAATAAAAATAAAAAAAAGTGAAGGATAGGAATATTATTTATCTTTTGAATTGCTTTTTTGGAGAGGAAGCTAGCTATCTAGTCGCAAGTAGAGAGAAAATAAGAGGGGGGAAAACTACCTGCTGCCAGTTGGGTGGATCTAGATAGACCGGAATGGATGAGAAGACCATGGTGCTTGAGCTTTAATTCTCTCTTTTGTAAAGTTTGATAGGGTTTTTTGGGGTGGGAGATATGGTGGAGAATCACATCAAGAGAAGAGAGTTGCAGACAGAAAGAGAAGGAGATGGAAAGATAAAGGAGAGGCGTCTGTGTGTTTATTTATTTTGTTCTTTAAACCATCTTCCTCCTCAAAATTCTTTCTTTTTGTTTTATTAAATTTCTTAAAGCTTAGGGTTTGAGGGGAATGAAATGAATAGTTTTCGTATCTTAACCCGTAAGCTTCTTTCGTTTTTAATTTCCAGTGTCCCCCAGACCTCTTATATAAAGTGATTAGTGGCCATGCAGAGAGCAGTGAAGTTTAATATTTTATATTATTTTATTTAAATATTAAGAGAATTAAAAAGCTAAGAAAAGCAAGTCTTGGTAAGGGCATCCTTGGTGGAACTGTCACTGTCGAATGTACCTTTTTTTTCCTGCGTCTGTCCCCTGTTTTTTCTTTTTTTTCTTACTGTTATTTTTGCATGACAATTTTGTGACAGTTTGTTTTTTTTAATTGTTTCTCTTTACGTAGATTATTGTCATAATAAAGAGTTTATATATATATATATATATATATATATAGAATATTGGTACTTATCAAATAGGAGTCTGGTTATTTAAGTCATAAAAACATTGTTGATTTGAATATTCTACTAAATAATGTTCTCAAAAATATCTGAGGATCTCGATCCATTTTCAAGTAATTCACTCAAAAAATTCTTCTGGCATTTTTGGAAAATTCAAAAGGAAATTCCCTTTTTTTTTAATCAGAATTTAATTTCAGGTCAATTAGTTGGCTACAAAAACCTCAATTACAAATTATTCTTGCCGTGAAATTGAAAGTTTTAAAAAGGGAAAAATTACAAGATAGAATTATATATAAGGTCACATCACTACCCGCTTAAGGGACCATAAATACTTTTTTTATTTTTTTCTAGTAAAAAAATAATAATAAAAAAAAGAATTGTGTATATATAGCGAAATTGAAGCTAGGATCAATGATACACAGAACACTATTAATAGTCGGATGGCTATAAATGTATACAGCTTTATGACCATGCGTTATTGTTTTTGAAGATTCGTGACTTTGTGTTTTCGTTAAATGAGTAATTGTTTTTAATAAAAACATAACTTTTCCATTTGCTAATTAGTCCTCTCATTTTGAATGTAATAAAGAACATATTTCAAACTTGATGGAACCACATAATTTTATCAACTAAATAATTTATTTATGTTGTCTACATTTAGACACCGCATAAGGATAACAGGTCTACACATTCTCTGAACTTTCTGTCGAAAAAATATAATTGTTAATGTCCAGAATTTTTTTATTATTATCGTTAATTTATGCATGATTTTTAATGTCACGATCACTTCATACTGGCTCTAAATTCATTAACAAACATAATAGCTGCGGGTGTTTGAAAATTTGATATTAATTGCGGTTTAAAATGTTTTTTTATTTAAAAATTTATTAAAATAATATTTTTTTATTTTTTCAAAATTATTTTCAATATTAACACATCAAAATTATTTGAAAATACAAAAATTAAATTAATTTTAAATAAAAAATAATTAAAAAATAATAATTTCAACTCCATCTTCAAACACACAATATATTAGGAATTTTTAAAATTAGAAAATTTCATGGAAAATTAATGGAAGTCTCGGACCAATACATATCAATGGAAACATCAGAATCCACATGCAGGTCCTTGTCAGTGGATAAAACCACGTACGACAGAGGGGTGATATTTTTTTAAGAAAATAATGTTACGGGAAAGTAATTTAATTTAAAAATTAGAAGTTTTCATCGAAGACTCATGGAAGTCTTGGGCCAATTTATCTCACAGAGATCAATAGATGCACCACAATTAATCCACATACAGATGCTCATCTCAAGTTCTAAGGCTCTGGTCAAAAAATTCAAAATCCGCTATGTTTTACCAGTAGTATTTATCAATGGCAAAAGTTTTTTTGAGGGAAAAGAAAGATTTCAAGCAATATCAACTGAATTTTTGCGTCGAGTTCATTAATGAGTTTGGGAATTTTAGTGTGGATCTAGTGATGATCAGCACTAGGCTTCACTGAATCAATTAATTGCGAACAAAAAAAACATAGTAAAATGGAAAGGGAGTAGCTAGGAGTGTATGTATGCATCTCAAACTAGTCAAAAACTACTTTAAGTCAAAAAAATATTGCCAATCAAAGATATCACCAAGGCGCCAATCAAGTACTTTTATAAACTCTTGAGGATGGATTGGAATATATTCCTTTTGGAACGACAGGACAGGTTTTGCTTTACTATTGATAGCCAATGCAGCAATCATAAGCCCTAAAATTAATTTTCCTTGGGTTAGGTTATCTTCACTATATAGGTTAAGGAAAGGATGATAGTGGTGGTAGTGGCGCCCAAGCCGCCGGTTGTGGGCTGAAGAGACTAGTCGTCATCAGATGCTCACGGTCGGGACATCATTGCTTTTCGCTCGTGCCACGTAGGATCCTCATTGGGGGTCCTACAGCACCTTCTTGTCTATATTAGCCTACCAAGAATGTGCATGCCCCAATCTCTCCGTGAGCTATCTCTGCGTACGTATATGATATGATATGATATATATGCTCACATTTTACAGCTATAAATCTCTATCTGGGTCGGTGAAAAAGTTGGTCTCGCCAAAGGGTCCCCGCATGAAGCATGAGGCCAAGATCATTTATGTTGAAGTTTTCGTGGACTAAGACATTGCATCATCATCATCATATATATATATATAAAAATGGCACATCATTTCGTAGATGGAATTCCATCCTCTGATATCCCACACGAATGTACGTCTCTTAGTGGAGGGGATATTTGGGCCAAAAGCATTGGTACCAATACCATGAGTTGGTATATACATGATTCGATCGATGCCTTATTATATTTATCGTGAAACTGTTGACTTGTTGTCTGGTTTTTTTCCCCGCTAAATAAAAGTTATTTCGAAAACATATTCAACAAAAACATGTAATGGATCATGTTATCTAACACCAAAAATGAAAAGAGCAAAGATATAAAGCCGATCCTCCCCTCCTTTTCTCTCTAAAAAAACAAAAACCTAGTTTTTTCAAAAAACAACGATTTCGCTGTTGCCTGTGATTCTCGCTGGCACATCCTCTCATTCATGATCATATTAGATTACCTATTTCCTTTCACATCCTCTCTCATTCATGATCATATTAGATTACCTATTTTATTTTCTTTTAATTTTGTTTCTCTATAGATTTAGGTCTTGGATTTATATCGATGTGATCGTATTTCCTTCTTTTAAATAAAGATTTGGTGATTGTTTTCTAACTAGATGAGAAAAATTAATACTGATCAATGATTTTAAATCTCTCATCAATAAGGCCTAGTAGTGAGACTCATTCCACCGTTAATATTTATGATGGTTCAGACTTATTTGTGTGCATGAGATCGATCCCACGGTGCGTGAATGTACTTGGATTTATGACTGATTGGCTGTGCGATGTTAGATTTGTCAAAACTCATATCATGACCATTTTGATTTCAAATGTGGTCCAAAATAAGAGGAGAAGAAGAAAAGGGATTGGTTAAATGGTTGCATTATTATGCATGGACAATGTCCTTGCAATCGCTTTTCCCTTCAATCGTACACACATCCTGCATCTCTGAATAATCATGCAAGGGCTAGCTATGCCCCCATGCGGAGGTGGAAAGATGGCACCAAGTTGAAGAAACTTTACCTGCATCCATGTAATGTGTAGCTAGCAAATTGCTACATATATATCACATTCTTTCTCTATACATTAGCATGCACACATCACTTTCAATATCCATGTATATTCGAGAAACTAGAGATCTTTTCCTTATCAAGCTACGATATTGCAGTAAAGCATATGAAAGTGCTTAGCTTAATTGACGCATGCGCGTAGACCATAATAGGGAGTGCGAGTGTGATTTCATACAGTGACCCGAACGTAAATGGTAATGCGCGACTGATGATGCATGAGTAGAAAGGCACTATGATGCAAGCCAGAACGAAGGGGCATCAAACCATAAAAACAACTAATTAATATATAGAAAGTTTGGCTGGTTGAGTTGTGCTAGCTCCTGTAGTCTTCTTGGGTGGCATCAACGTAAATCCGCAGAATTTTCTTCTAGTTGATCGGTATTGGTGTCTGCTTTTGATGAGGTCTTGCACTTTAGAAGCAGTGGCATGGATTTTGATTGTAATATACTGTGATTTTGATTTTAATCCTGCTTGGTGCGATTCTCCTGTTGCCTATTCATAGGCGTTCCCTGTACTCTTTTGCTTATATAAAAAATAAAAAATAAAAATAAATCTGCCTGAGTATATATTATGTGTTTTTACTTTCAAAAATGATTAATTTACGAACAAGTTTAGCATCCTAATTAAGTTTTCATAATTACAACGTGTATTTATATGAAATTATAATTCATTATTAGTATGGCATTATTCTTTTACTTTTTGACAATTTGATAGCGTAACTTATCATTATAAAAGCACTTGCCATTATTTTTCTTGTCAAGTTTTGTAAGGAGTAATTCTGCTTATAATTAAGTACGGATGGATGTTGAATATTAAAACTCGACAGTCTATCCTCATTGTGTAATCATAGCTCTTCGATGAGCCTTTTAATAAACGAAAAATCAATATATATTAAAGATTGAAATTAAATGGCTCTCTCTCTCTCTCTCTCTCTCTCTCTCTCTCTCTCTCTCTCTCTCTCTCTCGTGAGATGGAATTAGATACCACTCTTAAGTGAAGAGATATGGACTCGATGCCAGACAAGCTTGTATCCCATTTTTACTTTATCTGGCTGGCAAAAAAATAATGGACACCAGAGAGAGAGAGAGTTTTATATATATATATATAATGAAAACACTTTTAAACGCGATTTATGAGTGGAGAGTCACTCGTAAAAATCAAATCATAAAAGATAACTCGCATACTTACATGTAAATTAAAAAATATAAATAATAAAATATCCTCCTTTTCTAATTATTATTTTTACTACTTAACTATTATAACAAGTAAAGCTAATGCAAGTTAAGCTGGTGGCTAAGTTGCAGAGAGAGAGAGAGAGAGTGTTCAAACTTCTGGAATAATGCGTCGGGGCCGATATTAGACTTTTAACATTTATTATAATGATAAACTGTTCAACACTGGCACCAGTACTAAGGCTGAAAAAGAAGAGACGATGTCCCATATTTTTCATTGGCAAGAGCTGTGGTCCACATATAGACCTCTCCTTCTGCAACCACCACAGTATCTTTGGGATCAGTCTCGATTCTTTCGAAAACATAGACATGTATGGACACATTAATGCATATACTTGTGTGGTTGATGAAAAAGTCTAATTGATTGAGATGGAATTCAATGTTTATAGCCACTCATGATATGATGACTTCATGACTGCAGCCATGCTTGCTCTCCGAGATTCAAAGTCTAGTTGATAAGGATACATACATTGATTCAATTCCATTTTGTTGCTAATCTTATCTGCGCATATTTGAATATTTCAATACCAAAGCTAACTAATTATATGTAGCGATAAGCCCACAAATGCTTTGGCGATCTTATTTACTCCAGCAAAAGACCCTTTTATGTTTTTGGTATATAACAGCAAAAACACAAAACTAAAAAGTATGGTGTTTTTACTATACACACACACCTTCAAGCAATGATTTTTCTTCTGATCATCAAACTTTTATTTTTTTGATGATTTGATCTTTAAGTGGGGCAAATTTAAAGGTGGGTTGCTTTTGATTTGTTAATCAATGGTAAAATTAAAAGTAAGAAAAAACAAAACGTGAAGAAACTAGATAGCTATTTTGAAATTGACTTGAAAAATTGACTTTGATCCTCTTTGCAACTCATTCATTTTCAGTCTCGTTCAATTTCTTTGAAAAATTAACCTTTGATCCAAATCTTCCTTTCTCTTATTTTTCTATCTCTGGTTTTAGATGGAAGAGAAAAATTCATCTGATTCTGATGGTAAAGATAAAATGTTGGTTAATACTGATTTCGACTACCAAAAAGATCGATCTTGGTTTTAACAAGTTTCATTCGACGAGATAAACTCCATTCCGATGTTCTTTTATATTTAAATTGCCTGAGAGAGTAGATTTAACATCGAAAAGTTTTTGGGTTTCGAGTTGATTTTTTATTTGTTTTTTAACTGTTTTTTTTTTTTGTATTTGAAGGTATAAACATGCTTATTTAGATCTTAAGGGAGTTTTTTTATGTGTGTTTCTCGGTCAAAAAAGGTTGAGAAATGAATTTTTAGACATAAAATTCCCATGCCTCAATTTTTTTTCTGGCAATCCTCAAGTCGCCAGAATCTACAGACAGCAGGCTTTAAAATAATATTTAAAAAAAAAATAAGAGGCCTAAAAACAAGTATAACTTGAAGGGATATTGGAAATGTGGTTATATTAAAAAAACACCAACTTGATTCATTTATCTTTTTTAGAGCTTGTTTGAATTTAAAATGTTTCAAAATATTTTTTTTATTTTTTAAAATTTATTTTTGATACTAATATATCAAAATGATATGAGAATATCAAAAAATATTAATTTGAAATAAAAAAATTAAAATAAAATCAGATTTTAAAAAAAAATATCTTACGCAAAAATAATAAGGCTCCACTGGCATTATTAATCGCAATTCCAAATAGTAATTACACCTGTATTTCAATGGTAAAATGCACCTTGATTACTTATTTTTCTTTGCTTTCTTTTAGCAAGATGTCAAATCACAATATCACCGTATCTAAGTATATAAACACCCCCACCGTAGATATAAAATATATCTAATAACGGATTGCCTATATCTTATAATTGAAAGTAGCTAGCTCATTATAATATTAATTTACTTAGAAGATAACCTTAATTAATCATACAAATAAAGCATCGCTAAAATCCAAGCCCACTCGGTACTGTATTTCTAATGTTTTCTATACTATTTTTTTTTTCAAATTGATGGTTTTTTACTGTACTTCAAAACATGTCAAAAATCATTAAAAACATTTTAACAGAATTAATTAATTTTAACCCAAAAACATTTTGGAAAAGTATTGGGAACGGGCTCTCAGAACTGCTGTAGCAAAATAAATACTCAGATTTAATTTTTTTTCCTTAATTCACATAATTGAAACAAGCATTTAATCACAACTTCGTCCTCTCATGGGATTTTTAGGAGTGAAAGGATAAAAATAATCCAAGCATTGAGCAATTAAAGTGCAATAAAATCTCCAGAGGAAGAAATTAAAAATGCTGACCAACTGATGAGGTTAACGATCAGGCTTGTAGTATGACCAGAGTGCATCTTTTAGTGCTTCCAGATAGTGTAACAAAAATGCAACAATTATTGAGAGATTTTCTGACGTCTCGAGCTGGTGGAGACCAACCCAGATGGATTTTCAAAACACTGCTCGGAAAATAAAAAAGGAAAGTTAATGTCTCGAGAGGGATCAATACATGTTAATTGCAGATCAAATCTTGATGATGATCCTCTTGTATCTGCAACGTATGGCTTAATAAACTATATAAAATATATAATTGTTTATAGATTGGTGGTGTCGGAATCTAATTCCCCTATCTAATCAATGTTTGGTACAATATCATCTTTAACTCATTTTCATGCAAAAAGCAACTCTTCTTGTATAGATACATAGTTGGAAAGGAAGCTTGTTTTGCAGCTTTTGCCACCCATTATTTTGTTCCCTACTTGTCACCTCTCTTCCCCACACCCCCTCCTTCCTCCTAAAACGTATATTATAATCATACAAAACATCGAATTAAAGATTTCTTAACCCTTTCCGAACCAGTAATTAATTAATACTGTTAAATATTCATGTGTAAAGTATGGAAGCTGTAAATGGATATCAAGAAGCTGACAAATCTCACTCGAAAAGGGTTTCACGTGCTTATCTCGGTGAAGAATATTCTTTCTTGAGCCTGGATTGCAAAATATTTTTTTCCAGACAGCTCAACTTGGTGGTGATTAAATATTTGAACAGTTGCTAATTAGTTTTATTGAGTGAAGTTTTAAACATTGGAAAAAAAAAATAGTGGTCCATCCTGCATTATCTTCTGCGCCAAAATTTCATGGTGCTTTCACACGAAAGCAAAGACGCAAGATCAATGTGAGACCCATGCATGACCTCAATTATGATCCTCTCAGAGATGGCTGCTTCCATCCTTCTTAAATTATTTTTCTATACACAATTATATTTAAATATCGACAATAAAAACCATAATTCGGATGATATAATTCATAGCTAAAATTGATTTTTTTTTTTGAGTTTGACCAGCCATAATTTAAGTTATAATTGGTCATTAATTAATTCTTAATAAATATATTGATCCATCTAATATTTATCCAGAGAAGTCTTGATGATGGAGGAATTCAACTTTTTTCCGGTAAAAGAATCAATGGTCCGTGATACCCAGCTCTGCATTTTATTTAAACCTGCTGGGCCATGACAAGGCCGACCAACTGGTCCGTTACATACGTTGACGGGTTCAGTAAAAAAAAAAAAAAGCTTAGAAAGTCGACATGTCTAGTAACGAAACGACCCCGTAGTTGTTTATTTTATTTAAAAGATTTGAATTGAAAGAAGATTTTCAAATGAACGTAAGAGGATATCAATTAATATATATATATATATGATAAAGAGCTGTCCAGACCGATATGGGGTTTTTCCTGGCAAAGAAATAAAAACAAAAAACGAGGAACAAACCTTCTAACAACCTCAATCCTAACAATATTGTTTTTAGTTTTTTGTCAATCATATTTCTTGAACACTTATTTTTTTATGCCAAATCTATATTTTAATTTATCTTTTTGTTGTTTATGTTTCACCATGTACAGAGCTATATTTGTCTTTTCATGTAATTATAAAGGGATTGTTAACAGGGCGGGAAAAAGGGTTTTTTTTTTTTTTCTATCATGTTCTCGATAAACAGGGAGCCTAGACGATTGTGTATAACCTACCCAAACCTGTTGTCCAAAAACTACTATACTTGATGACAATGGACCTGGGGACTCAGCCCATCTACAGCATCAATCAAGATCTAAAGCAACCCCATGTATACAGCATGAAGGTTCTTTTTACCACAACTTTAGAGAAAACGGGCTTGGGACAAAACTAAACAGGACCCAGAACTCAGTTAGCCTGACCATGCTGATAACTAGTGATTGCGTCTGAAAGCTTAACGAGAGAGGGGGCACCTAATAAGCACCTCGAAGGTGAGGCATCGATGGTGACTGTAGAAGCAGATTCAGGTAAGCCTTCTTGTTTTTGTGTGTGTTTTCTTTAGTTTTCAACGTATTGTTTATTAATTATTATATGCTATTTGTTGCTTGGAAAACAAATTTCTGTGCCTAAAAGCTCATATCAATTTGATATTCGCTAAGAATTATCCACAGTCAATTTTACTTTCAGGGGAGTTAATTATTAATTGGCATTTGTGTTACAGATGCGAAAAGGTTGATTGGTAGGAGGTTTATTGATGTTTCCGTTCAGAGTGGTATTCGCTTTGGCCTTTCAAGGTCATTTCTGGTCCGAATGACAAGCTCATGATTGTGGTCAATTACAACGGGGAAGAGAAGCGTTTTACTGCTAAGAAATATCCCTTCAAAGATCCTTGTAAAGATGCGTGAGATTGTCGAGGCTTACCTTGGCGCCACTGTGAAGAATGCGGTGGTCACAGTCCCTGCCTACTTCAGTCACTCGCAACGGCAGGCCACAAAGGAAGCTGGTGCACTTGCTGGTCTGAATGTTTTGCGTATCGTCACTGAGCCCATTGTCGATGCCATGGCTTACGGTTTTGACATGAATACTGTTGATTTTAGTGAGAAGCATGTGTTGATTTTTTATTTGGGTGGTGGTACTTGTGATGTGTTGCTGCTTGCAGATGCAGATGCAGATGAGTTGGAGCGCATGATGAAGAAGCTTGAGCATGTCTGCACTCTCATCCTTGCTGAGGTTTATCTGGCAGTTTGTGCTGACATGCACATTGGGCAATGATGTTAATTTAGGCAGATGACGGCAATGGCACAGGTCCAATCATTGATGAAATCGACAGGCTTTCTTTCGATGATTAGAATATGGTGATGGTGAAATGGTGCTATTTTGTTCATAGGTGATTTTTTTACTGTCTTTTACAGATTATACATTTCAATATGGTTGTGCCGCAGATGCATATTTTCTGGTTTTGCTTCATTGTATTCGGCTTTTTCTAGGATTAGCTCATTGCTTGTTTGTTTGATAACACTGTCAAGACCACAAGTTGCAGATTCTTATACAGAGAGCTTAGTCAGAACAAGCTTATGATTCCATTCATATGCATCATAAATGAACAATCATCACATAAGTTTCCCAAAGTCCTTGTGCAAGCACCAAAACTGACCATATCAGTTTTTGTGCTAGAGGTAAAAATGTAGTACTATATTATCGAATTCCGTGTGTCTTAAATTCAAGTCAATGGTGACCTGATCTCAAACTCAAGTCTCACCCGAAACTGTCCTGATCCTTTTTATCTGGTATTCTTTTTGTACATACTTCTTTCCAATAATGGCAGGAACAAAGTGAGGGCCAGAAATTGGAATCAATCCCAGGACGATGTACTTGTCCATTGGAGTTTCGGGACATGGCAGAGCTGAGATAATACCAAATGGTCAAGGCAACAGAATGACACCATCTTGTGATGCCCTCACCTACACGGACCACTTAATTGGTGATGCTGACAAGAACCTGTCCCTCTTCAACCCCATTAACACCATCTTGTGTGAGTACTCAAGGAAAAGAAGGATAAACTTAGCACTCTGTTTTGTTCAGAGAATTTAAGATTTTGAATCGCAAATATATTTTATTTCTTACGCGTATGTCTTTTCTTGCTTGTTAGGTTGTAAGGTAAATACTTCACGTAAAGAAACTAAATTTTATGCTTAACAGTCGTATTCTTTACCAAGTACCGGCTAAAGAGTAATGTTGGAAAAATTTTCATTGTTCCAGCATTTGGTGTTTTTGAGGGATTTTATTTATTAATTGGCATGTTATGTGCCACCGGTTCAAGAGGTGTTCCTCAGATTGAAGTGTCCCATTGACATTTGATTTAAATGGTATCTTGAAGGTGGTAGCTAAGGATGTGTACAGTGGTGCTGCACAAAATATCATGAACACAAATCACAAGGTGGGGTGTCCAAAGAAGACTTGTCGAAGATGTTCTAGGAGACTGATGAGAAGCTCAAGGCTGATGGAGCAGATGCTATTTTCTTCCAGGTGGTTTTTAACTGCCCTTTCTGTTTATATTCCAATATGGTTGTGCTCCAACTTGCATGTTTTTTTTTTGTTTTTGCCTTGTTGTCTTGACTTTCTTTTGCTGATCAGCTCATTGCTTGTTATTTGATTAAAGATTGTTTAGACCAGAATGAAGCAAGCACTGAAAAGTTAAAACATCGGTATGATCTCACCACAACAGTCGAATTGCTACAATATCTGGGATTTGAAATCACATCACTCTATGAGCTGCAATTTCTGGCATTTTTATTCAAATATGCACTGGTGCAGATGTGCAAGGATGTATATATGAAATTGCGATTTCATTCTGAAGAGATGACTGAATCTGTTGGACGTGAATTTCATCCTAAAGTTGTCATAGAACTTGTAGGGTATGTTTCTTGTCAAGGCTTTCTGCATCCTTTGTGCTCTAAATGAAAGAATTCAACAAGTTGGTTTGGCTACTGAGGTAGAAATTACTGAAGCCGGATACTCGACTAACATTAAGAATGTTTCATGCCGTCGGAGTATTCACAGGGTACTGCAGAACATGAACGAGCCCTCTAGTACGAAGTTGAATTGATGCAACAATTGACTTGACAAAAGTAAAGCCATTTATGTCAAAAAGTAGAGAGATATATGATATTAAAGATACTTAATCATATAAAATGAATGGCATAAACAATTAAAAAGAAAAAAAAAAAACAGAGATATTTGACGGGCCCAGAAACCATTGAAAAAACAAAATCCATTTCGTGGTATGAAAATCAAGAGTGAATTTATGGGCTTAAGAACTCAATCAACAATAAACAGGCTTGAACCTATATTAGCAAGACTGGCTTACCAAGGCCCAACCCAACTTGAGTATGATAGAGCAAATGAAATGTCTAACGGTAACAACGTGAAATCCACGAGCGGAGAAAAGATTCTGGGGATTTTGATCCCCCTTGTAGGGTTGCGGAAAACCCACTCCTGATTCCTTATTTACTTTTTCCTAACAGTAATGGAAGAATGATGAGGTCTACGGACGCACAGAAATTGCAATGACCGTAGGACGGTGGCGATAGCAGTGGCGGCTGTGAGAGCAAAAGACGGGACCTCTACTTGTTCTGTCATATCCAGTTCAGTTACCAAATGCACCCATGTGGTGTTAAAACGATTGGGTTTGATATGGGAACAGCGTTTTCTTGCATTGGTGTTTGGCAAATCGGAAGAGTTGAGATCATCCTAAATGATCACGGTAACAACATAGAGCGTTTGATTGGTGATGCTGCTAAGAACCAGGTTGTTTCCAACTTGTCAACACCATCTTCGGTTAGTATTCTTAAAAATAACCTTACATCATTCTTTTTAGATTTTAGATCATGTTATGCTCGTGTGGCTTATGTTTTTGCTTGCTGGTTTCGTGCAAGGATTCGGTGAAAAGTTTTGTTTCTTTCATGTTAGTTTATATGGGAAATTTTATGCTAAAAGAAAACAAGTTTTGTGCCTAAAGCTAGTATTGGTGATGTAATACAGATGCAAGAAGGTTAGTTGGGAGGCGATTTAGTGATGTTGTTGTTCAGAGTGATATCCAACACTGCCCATTCAAGGTTGTTGCTAGTCCGCTTGACAAGCCCATGATTGTGGTTAGTTACAAGGGTGAAAAGAGGTTTGTTGCTGAAGAAATTTCTGTAATAGTAATCCGAAAGATGCGTGAGGTTGCTGAAGCCTTCCTTGGCATCACTGTGAAGAATGCAATGATTACTGTTCCTGCCTAATTTAATGACTCTCAACGGCAGGCTACAAAGGATGCTGGCACGATTGCTGGTTTTAATGTTATTCGTATTATCAATGAGCCCACTGATGCTGCCATGGCTTATGGCTTTGACATGGAAACAAACCATATTGGTGAGAACAGTGTGCTGATCATTGATTTGGGTGGCGGTACTTTTCATTGAAGAGCATAAAGTTGAAGTGCGAGGCAATACTGGAGACTCCCACCTTCGAGATGATGACTTTGATAACCGATTGGTGAATCTCTCTGTTCAATAATTCAAAGGAGGGAAAAAAGGACATCAGTGGAGATCCTCTAGCTCTCAAGCGGTTGAGAACTGTATGTGAGAGAGCCAAAAAGAGTCTCTCGTATTCTGCCCAAACAACATTGTGATCGATTTGTTTTATGAAGGTATAGACTTTTATTCTATCATTACTGGTGCAAGATTTGAGGAGCTGAACACAGATTTCTTTAGAATGTATTTGCAGCTGGTAAACAAGTGTTTGAGGGATGGTAAAGTGAATAAAAACAGCATCGATGATGTTGTTCTTATTAGTGATTCTAGTCGGATTCCCGAGGTACAGCAGCTATTGCAATACTTTTACTATGGTAAGGACCTCTGCAAGAGCATCAATACTGACGAAGCAGTTGCTTACGTGCTTATGGTGCTGCTGTTCAGGCTTAGTATCTTGAGTGATAAAAGCATTGAGGTGGTGGACGACATGCTGCTTTTAGATGTTTCACCTCTGTCCCTTGGGTTGGAAATTGTTGGTGGTGTTATGGATGTTTTCATCGCAATGAACACTATGCTTCCCACACTAAAGGATGGTATATTCTCCACCTACTCAAACAATCAACCTACTGTCTTGATCAAGATTTGTGAGGGAGAGAGAACACAAACTAGAGATGACAACTTACTGGGCACACTTGAGCTCTCTGGTATTTCTTCAACACCCTAAAGTGTTCCTCGGATCGAAATAACCTTTGACATTGATGCAAATGGTATCTTGAGTTTATCAGCTGAGGATGTGACCAGTGGTCAGAAGAAGACTATCACAATCTCCAATGACAGTAGCAGGTGGTCCAAAGAAGAAATTAAAAGGATGGTCTCAGAGGACGAAATGTAGCACATGAAGAGCGCGGAGGCAAAGAGTGAATTGGAGAATTATGCCTACAACATGAGAATAACTATTAGGGATGAGAAGAGAAGCTCAAAGCTAGCCACATGTGACAAGAGCAAGATTGAAGGTGGCACTGACCAGGCCATGAAGTTGCAGGATGGCAACCAGCTTGCATGGAAATTAAGATGGTTTTGCTGACAAGATAAGGGAGCTTGAGAGCATCTGCAATCCAATCATCATAAAGATTTCCATGGATGATGGTGCTGGTATGGGTAGGTTGATGGAAGAGGAAGTTATCAGGATAAAAAATTCAAATTGTCAAGGAGCCAATTGACGCAAATCTATGATTTCATTCTCGTACAAGTCAAAGAACTAATCAGGATAGTGGTGTCCAGAAGTATTTCAGCACCACACCAATCTATATTCTCAAACTCTGTTATCCATGTAATTCTCCATCAGTATGGGGATTTAAAGTAATTTGAGTTCCACGGTTTGAAAAATCAAAGTTGCATGTATAGTACTAGTTACGCTATCCTACCTGGTTCAAGTTCAAATATACATAACATTTTACATGATTGCATACAGATGTGGAGGAAAAGAAGAAATAGTTGATCTGGTGTTTAAAACACCTTGATGACCAGGCCGTGACATAACCATCATGTCCTTGGTGAAATGGAAGATCAATGGCCTAACATGCTATCTTGGATTACAGTTACGGCAGCTTTCTTCTTCAAACAAGAGCCACAACGTTATTTACCTTTTGATCAGGCATAATTGCTGACGAAAACTGTGTTAGTTTTAAAAAATGGCATTATGCTGTTGTAGCATGACTTCGAGTAATGCAGAAATTAACTCAAGCATTGCTAGTTTACTGGGATGAGGACAGTTCTTAAGGATTCTCTGGCTCTAAGCTAATAGTGAAACGACCATATTGTAATAATACTCACCTAGGCTTTATCCCTGAACTTCAAAAATTCCATACTTTCATCCTTAAACAAAATTAGTTTTGCAATGTGGTCCTTCCCGCTAGTCACATTAGGGTTCTGATAACTATATTGGGATGTTGTTATTCCCACTCTACCAATCATTAGCCCATTCCACTGTTTCTTATACTAACCTATTGTTTCTATCTGTTTCTCGATGGATAAATTTTTTTTATATTAAACAACAAAATACCCCTTCGTTACATTTCATCAAAAAATTATTACATATCTAAATTATTACATACCAAGTTGATGTTGCTATCAACACCTGGCATGGCCCTTGTATTTCTAGTGAATTGATAGTGTTGGAATCATTACAGCATCAAAAAATTAGGAAAATATATTTACTTTCTAAATATTTTCGAGTCTCATAAACCTTAGAGTTATTGAAGGCTTATATAATCGTTAATTTCAGGACCCGTGGAATTAGTCGAGATGTGCACAAGTTGACTCGAACAACTATGTTAGTTAAAAAAAATAAAATAGAATAAAATAAAAATCAGCAGTAACGTGTCATTTGGTAAATTTCTTGTAACATGCTTCGCACTTGAATTATTCAATTTTATATCCAATAATTCTTTAAAAAATTATCATCGCGAACTCTATCTGTTTATATCTTTATTGCTAGATAATTCTCGAACCCAGAACAGCAGCCCACGTATTCTGTCTTCACAGACAAACACGACGCCAAAATCCCCATGAAGCCATCTCCCAGGCAATTTCAAAGCAAACCCCTAGTACTCGCAAGTATAGTATTGTATTTAAATAAAAGCTTTTGATGTGTAGGAGGACCATTTCGTTGTCAAAATTGATAGAATTCTAGAGTTGGTTGATGAGCACATTGCAGCAAATTTATTCCTCGAGGGTGGAATTTTGAGAAGTTTTATCGCGAGGATAATTAATTTGATTCAGGGCTAAAATTCATGGTGTATTACGAGAATCAGGCTTAGCTATGTCATTAGTTTGTTCTACACATTATGATCGGATAAAAAAATAGAATGTGAAAAAAATAATTAGATATTACTAATGTATTTTCTAAAAAAAAAAAAAACCTTTAACTCAATACATATTAAACAATATCTTTTTAAAATATTAAGATTATAGTGATCTTATAAAAAGCAAACTGGAACAAAATATAAATATTATTTCTCAATCAATTAAATGTTGCAATGAAAAATTAGAAAAAATATTAACCTGAGTTATCTTATCAAACTCATAATTTAAATCATGAAACTGTGATAGCTTCATATAAAACAAAAAAAAATACAAAGCTTGATTCACAACTAATCCAGTATTGGAAAATAAAATTAAAAAAATAATTAAAAAATAACTTAAAAAAATGATAAAAGTCGAGTTAACCTATCATGAAACTATGATAACTCTATAGAAAGAAAAAAATAAATAAATAATAAAGTCTAGTTTTTAACAAATACGATGACATTAAAAAACAATAATGAAATGAGAATAATTATGTAAAAGTGAATTGATAATTTTATATATATATAAAAAAAAAAAACAAAGTCAAATCAACAAGTCATGCACGAAGAAAGCACACTTGATAATTAAAAAAAAAACACCATGAAATCATGAGAAACTAAATATACATTGAATAGTATTTAATAAAAGGATATTCTTTTTCATGTATGTTTAAGCTACTTAATCAAATAAACGTCCTAGTGCCTTTGCGCTGAAGAAAAAAGAATTATTTGCTTATTCTTCTTTTTCTTTTCTTTTTTTATTAGCAGAAAGGCTGGGCAGGCTCCTGACTAGTAAGGTGGTCAGTAAATAGATATGCTTTTTTTTTATTGAAAAAATTATTTTCACCTAATACAAGTAATAATTATCCTTAGAATATTAATTAACCAATAAATTAACTTTAAACACCCTAAAAGTTATTTTAAAAAATAAAATAAAATCAGAAAAAATCATTTCTCAAACTAATTTATTTTTTCTGTCAAAATAAAAGGGGAAAAACTAATTAATAAAATTTATATTGTCAAATAGAACTCTTTAATATAAAAAAACAATATTTATCATAGCCAGAATATGGCTAATCAATTCTTTTTCTCCCCTTCTCAAACCTATAGATTAAAATAAGAGAACAATGAACTTTTGAATTAAAATTGAAAGTCCAAAAACTAATGGGACTATGAAGGGAAAAAAAAAAACAAAAATAGATGGACTGAAAAACCTTTTTCATGCAAATTTTAGATTGGCCATGCAATTTTTCCTCATTTTACACTTTGACTCCTAGTATTCTAATTGTTTTTGTTTTTAAGAAATTCAAAGAAATTAGCTAAACCATAAAAGAATGCAATCGAATAAAAAAAATCAGAGACTAAAACGAACACAGTTACACTACTACAATACACAATAAATAACAGCGGTAAAAAATGCTACAATAATTTCCCTACATTTTTTTATTTTATTTTTTTGTTAATACTATTGAAACGGTAATACTATTGAAACGGGGATGACGTGTTCTGTAAAGAGTGAATCAAATCCAGGTTGTCAATGACGAATCCATTTTTCACACGACAAGCCGTTTGGTATCACGCAGTATCGCCGACTTCGTCAAACAAAGACCACACGCGTTACGGAAACTTCCATAATTGAAAACCAGAGAAAAATCAACAGATCCAGACCGTCAGTAAACTCAAGATCCAACGGCCCAGATAAACACCCTTCTTCCATCGAACATTCTAGAATGGAATTCAAAACAAGCTCACTATAAATACCCCACTAACCCTCGGAAACTCTCATTCTTTATTTCTCTAGTGACGCAAACCCTAATTCTTATTCTTTTAATTTCTAAGCCGCGCTATTTTTAGATCTAGTTACAATGGCCGGAAAAGGAGAAGGACCGGCTATCGGTATCGATCTAGGCACTACCTACTCATGCGTCGGTGTTTGGCAACATGATAGAGTGGAAATCATAGCCAATGACCAAGGCAACAGAACGACACCGTCTTATGTTGCCTTCACCGATTCAGAGCGTTTGATTGGTGATGCTGCTAAGAATCAGGTCGCCATGAACCCCATCAACACCGTTTTTGGTTAGTATTCTCTTGATATTGACTTTTTTTAAGATCTGGATTCAATTTTTTTATTTTGTTTGTGGATTTGAATTATGATTAATGTTACGTGTTTAGGGTGCAGTTAAGGGTTGTATATTTATAAATCTGTTTAGGAAAGTTTCATCTCGATGCAATGTGCGATGCCATTGTTACTTGATTTCTGAATATTATTTTAACTTATGTGTGTAATTTAGGAGTGATTTCTACGTTTCTAGAAATAATTGGAAGGGGATTTTTGAATGATTAATTCTGAACACATCTTTCTTGCGTAGAAATTGTTTTATTCATACGATTTCCATAGATTATTATATAATATAATCTGATCGCTGCTTCAGTTGTTGGATCTATGACTTTAAGTTGTTTTAATGTACTTTAAGTTGTTATAATATGTTGCAGTATATCTGTCACTATATTTTTTTTTACAATGTTCCTTTGTTAAACGGGGGTTGATAGGATAATTATTAATTGGTGTTGACTCACAAGTTGTGGAGTATCTGTTAATTAAGTTGTTTTTATGTACTTTGGTTTGTTCAAGTGGGTGTGATTATTAATTGGTGTTGATTTATATATTGCAGATGCTAAACGTTTGATTGGTAGAAGATTTAGTGATGCCGCAGTTCAGAGTGATATTAAGCATTGGTCCTTCAAGGTTGTCCCTGGAGCTGGTGACAAGCCGATGATTCAAGTAAACTATAAAGGTGAAGAGAAGCAATTTGCTGCTGAAGAAATTTCTTCAATGGTTCTCATTAAGATGCGTGAGATTGCCGAAGCTTACCTTGGCACCACTATCAAGAACGCTGTGGTCACTGTCCCGGCTTACTTCAACGACTCTCAAAGACAGGCCACAAAGGACGCTGGAGTTATTGCTGGTCTGAATGTTATGCGTATTATAAATGAGCCTACTGCTGCTGCCATCGCTTATGGTCTTGACAAGAAGGCGACAAGTGTTGGGGAGAAGAATGTGTTGATTTTTGATTTGGGTGGTGGTACTTTTGATGTCTCTCTTCTTACCATCGAGGAGGGTATCTTTGAGGTGAAATCCACTGCTGGAGATACCCACCTTGGAGGGGAGGACTTTGACAACAGAATGGTGAACCACTTTGTTCAAGAATTCAAGAGGAAGAATAAGAAGGATATCAGTGGAAATCCTAGAGCTCTCAGGAGGTTGAGAACTGCCTGTGAGAGGGCAAAAAGGACTCTGTCATCCACTGCGCAGACCACCATTGAGATTGATTCTCTGTATGAGGGTATTGACTTTTATTCAACCATCACTCGTGCAAGATTTGAGGAGCTGAACATGGATCTATTCAGGAAGTGTATGGAGCCTGTAGAGAAGTGTTTGAGGGATGCTAAGATGGACAAGAGCACTGTCCATGACGTTGTCCTTGTTGGTGGTTCCACCAGGATTCCCAAGGTGCAGCAGCTATTGCAAGACTTCTTTAATGGGAAGGAGCTCTGCAAGAGCATCAACCCTGATGAGGCTGTTGCATATGGTGCTGCAGTACAGGCTGCTATCTTGAGTGGTGAAGGCAATGAGAAGGTGCAGGATCTACTTCTATTGGATGTTACTCCTCTATCTCTTGGTCTAGAAACTGCCGGTGGTGTCATGACAGTCTTGATCCCAAGGAACACCACCATTCCCACCAAGAAGGAGCAGGTTTTCTCAACTTACTCTGACAACCAGCCAGGTGTGCTCATCCAAGTTTATGAGGGTGAGAGGACACGGACAAGGGACAACAATTTGCTTGGCAAATTTGAGCTCTCTGGCATTCCTCCAGCACCTAGGGGTGTTCCTCAGATCACTGTTTGCTTTGATATTGATGCAAATGGTATCTTGAACGTGTCAGCAGAGGACAAAACTACAGGACAAAAGAATAAGATCACGATCACTAATGACAAGGGTAGGTTGTCAAAGGAAGATATTGAGAAGATGGTTCAGGAGGCTGAGAAGTACAAGTCAGAGGATGAAGAGCACAAGAAAAAGGTGGAGTCCAAGAATTCTTTGGAGAACTACGCCTACAACATGAGGAACACTGTGAAGGATGAGAAGATCAGCTCCAAGCTCGCTGCTGATGACAAGAAGAAGATTGAGGATGCCATTGACCAGGCTATCCAGTGGTTAGACAGCAACCAGCTTGCGGAAGCAGATGAGTTTGACGACAAGATGAAGGAGCTTGAGAGCATCTGCAATCCTATTATTGCCAAGATGTATCAAGGTGCTGGACCTGACATGGGTGGTGGCATGGATGATGATGCTCCTCCATCTGGTGGCAGCGGTGCAGGTCCTAAGATCGAGGAAGTCGATTAAGTGAGTTGAGGACAATGATGATGGAAATTTTGGTTTTATTTTTATGAGGATTCATGCCTTTTGTCTGGAATATTTTCTTATTTTTTACGTAGCCTATTTTCTTTAGGCTGTTGATTTTGCGGTCCTCTTGAACGGGCTGGACTATCTGTTTTTACATCTTTCTGTTCGAACTACATTATCTACTGAAATGCTGGAACTCGAGTTTTGATGTTTCTCTTGGCTTTTTCTTTCGATGAATTTGTTAGGGGGTTCAGGAAGTGATATCAATATATTTTTAAATAAAAAATATTTTAAACTGTTATCATTATTATCATTTGTATAATTGATTTTGGTCTCACCCCGCAGTTAGCGTTTGATTTTGTTTTAAAATAATATTTTTTTTATTTTTTAAAAATAATTTTATAACACAAAACCTTTTAGAAATACAGCAAAACCTTGAGGTCGACTGAACTCTCAAAAATACAGTAGCAACCATGTTATAGAGCTGTGGGTTTTGAATAACAAATCGGAAGGGCTATTCCGTGAAGCCCAGAACCAGAAATCGCAATCATATGAGCCCCCCGCGTACACCAAATCCAATGGTTTGTGCGTCTAAATTGGGTCTCTAAGAAAGACATGTGAAAGCCCCGCTGAGATCAATATAGTTGATGGATTCCAGTCCAAACTAAGCCCCACATGAAGGGCCATCTTCTTTCTCATCTAAGCAGGAACTCTAAAACCATGAATTCTCAAGGGTCCATCACCGTCACCATCAGCAGCTTAAGCAGGTCTCTCTCTCTCTCTCGCTCTCTCTTTTTATATGAGAATAGCTTGAGCAACCATTCTAAGAAACAACATTACATTCAAATTAAATGATTTCTCTTAATCAGGACAAGACAAATTGTTGGAGCGTTTGTAAGCTGTTGTTGTACTTGTTTGTTTGTCCTATGTTTCTGAGTGCAAATTTCCTGTGATGGAAAAACATTTCTAAAAAATTTAATCAAAAGAGAGATCGGTGCACGCCCAGAACAACCCACCTTCTCCGTAGTTAAATTCGATGATTTTTATTTTTATTCTCGTCTTCGGTTGGATTAGATGGTTTAAATTAATAAATTTTCATTGATTTTGGATATTAAAAAATATAACTTGAGAACGGTGATTGGTGATTGTTTTGACAAGAAGAAGGGTTGGAGATTAAGATTATGTTTGGTTACATAGCTTACCATGTAGTTAGATGTATTGTCAAACGGGATGTAAAATGTCGTTATTGATTGATTGCTGATGGATCAAGATTTGTCCCTTTTGGTATATTTATGTTATAAATATGTAGGCAAATTAATTTTATATAAGAAAATAAAAATTAAAATTAAAACAAATATATTTTTAGGGCAATTGAACATTTGCATGAATCTTAACAGACTCTTAGTTTTGTTGATTTTAGTTTTGAAAATAACGTATTTATCCCCAATAGTTAGTTTTGTTGATTTTTGTTTTGAAAATAACGTATTTATCCCCCATAGTCAATCAATTCTCAATTGGATCCAAGAAGACCTACTGATTGAGTCCCTGTCTATTGGATATTAATGGTACTTAAAAATATGATAGCGGTTGTTTTTTAAAATATTTCTTTACTAGAAAATATATTAAAATAATATTTTTTTTAAATAAAAATTATTATTGATATCAGAACATCAAAATAATCTGAAAAATTAAAAAAATATTAATTTAAAGCAAAAAACATAAAAAAATTTCAAGTTTTTTTAAAAATACTTTTAAAATGCAAATATAAACAGACATATTACCTGACTACACCTCTTATTAAATGTTTTGCATTTAAAATCCTAAAAATGACAACTTATTTGCCTGTAAAGGACATGGTTTTGTCGAAAAATTTGATGATATAGTTGATTAGCTAACTACCTTGTTGTTAGTGCGAGGTAACCATTCATGTCGAAAATTAAAGAATGTAACACCTTATTATTTATATTATTATTTATAGATAAAAAATTGTTATTTGACTCAGTTTGGATAATTGAGTTTTCTTGAAGAGGTCTCGCTCTACAAACTTTGATCAAAGTTTAAACCTCATTCGTAACCATGTTCTAGGAAGTTAGGTTTGATATCTTGCCAGATTTGTAAGCGATTAGGCCTGGCAAGTAGGTAAGTTCAAGAGAATTGGGTTTAATATCTTACTAAACACATAAGTGTTTGGATCTAGTATGTAGTTGAACCCAATAAAATTAAGTTTGATATTTTATTCGTTTTCGTTTCCATGGGTCTCGACTCTTGTTGAACTTTTATAATGAGTTGTCTTTCTCTCGGCTTCTCCATCCATGAATCTTTCGAGTTAATGAATTTTAGTATAGAATACGTTGATTCATTAATAATATATGTTTAAATATTTAATATATTTAAAAATTATAATTCAGGTTTTCCTTTATAATTTTCAACGAGTCTGTTTATCTTCACCATCTACGCTATCTATCATCGCTTAACTTACACACAAGGTTTGAGGGATTGCAAGTGAGCAGTAAATGAAAATTTAAGATCTATCACACCCAATTTTACAGTAGAGGAGCGGATTTGACCAGAACAACCATGTGTTTTTTATGATTGCGCGGGAAAAAAATGTATAAGATGCTATTATTTTACTGTCTCTTTTCAAGAATAAATTGTAGAGTTAAAATCAATTTTACCCAAATCTTCATTTGCAAACAGCCTGTAAAAGTTTTTAACCTCAACACTGGAGTTTCGAGCACATCACACAGAATATATAATCACTTACATACAAATATAAAGTTTTCGAAAAACTTTTCCTTCCAATAATTGCTATGTAACGTGAAAATTAGTAAAACTTTAAGTTAAGCACATTTATAAATTAATATTCAAATTATATGGTTCAATTTGAAATTAATGAGGGTCTAAACTTAATAAAAAATCTAAAAGAGCTCGACTTTTTACAGTGTATGCACTCGTATTTCACCATGGATTCGCATGGTGAAATGCTTATTTTTTCTTTTCAAACAAAATCTCTTAACTTGTTTTAGAGGTAGTATAATATTTTCATCATGGTTCATTGATCATTATCAGATTGATTAGAGATAAAAAAAAATTACACAGTATAAATATTTACCCTTAAAACTAAAAAAATACAAAACTGTCCTTTAAAAGCTTTTTAATCTTTTTTTTAATACTAAACACAATAAAATTACTTAATTACCATTAGAATAACAAAATTATTAAAATGACCTTAAGGAGCTTTTACATCTTTTCCTTAAGTTTTTTTTTTATTATTATAATCATGTTAGATGAGGGATAACTTAGTATTTTCACAAATATAAAATATTATATTAAAAAAAAGTTTTGGTTACTTGCAACACACATGCCATTGGGTGGGGGTCACCGACCCCCACCCAATGGCGGTGCATGTGGCCTCCTTTGATGGCCAAAAACATCCAATCATGGTGTCATACGAAAGGTCGAGTGCGACACGTCAAATGAGATAGCGCATATGGCGTTATGAACAACAATTTAACGGCAATGAAATTTTTTTCTCCTCCCTTTTTTTGTCTCTCTCAATTGCTCAAGATATGTTCTAATCTAACCAAAATTAAAAGTTTTCCTCCCGTTTATTTTTATTTCAATTGTAGTACTCATTCTTTTTATTGCTCTTTATTTGTTTTGAATTTGTTTTTTAATTCTATCCCTTACCACCTGGTTTTATTTGATTTTTATAACAAATATGATCCTTCTTCTTTTAATTGTAATTTTTTTATCATTTTTATAATTAAATTTATTTTTCTATTTCATCCATCGTCATCTTAATTTATTTTATTTTCATGTCAAATTTGATCCATATTCTTTTAATTTTTTTTATCATTTTTTGAAAGTGGTTTTGTGTTTTTAATTTGGTACCTCAATATTTTATTGGTTGAGAATTGGGTTTTATAGTTTTTTTTTTTTTGCGGTGATCTTGGTTTCATAACTTGGGTCATGAGTATGAAATGTTGACCTAGATTGATATTGGTTTTTTTATTCTTTTTTTTACACCGATTTTCTTTTTTAGTTTCTTCATTTAATATTGAATTTATTGAATATCGAGCTTCTTTGTTTTTTTCGATTTACTTTTTACGAGGATAAATCGGCCTTACGACCTAGGTCATAAATTTATAAAGCTAACTCAACCAGATTGACCCATAGCTTTTACATCATTTTATTTTATTTTTTGTGTTGGATTTTATTCTCATTCTCTTAATTGTCTTTATTTTTTCTTTGCATCCATTTTTTATATTGATTTTATATTTATTTATTTTTTAGTTTTATCCCTAAATATTAGATTATTTGAGAATTAGGCTTTGTGATTTTTTTTGATATGGTGATCCCTGTCTTATGACCTGGGTCACAAATATGAAATGTTAGCCCAGATTTTCATTGTCTTTCTTATTTTATTTTTTTACACTAATTTTTTTATTTCATCATTCAATATTGGGTTTATTGAAAATTCAACTTATTTATTTATTTTTATCTTACTTTCTATGAGGATAGTACGGTCTCACGACTCATATTGCAGGTTTACCATACTAATTTAGATTGCCTATGGGCTTTTACATCATATTCCATTATTTTATTTTTAAGTCAAATTTGATCATCATTCTTTTATTTTTTATCTTTTTTTTAAATTGATTTTATTTTTTTTAATTTTATCATTTAACATTGAATTGTTAAGAATCGAACTTCATATTTTTTTTATATATATAATGGTTCTTGTCTCATGACTCGAGTCAATGATATGAAATGTCAACTCGAATTGACATCGATACATTTATTGTCGTTATTTTTTATCATATAATTAAATTAAGCATCTTATTAAACCCTATAGAATCCATGACTCGAGTCGTGAAATTTGTTCTGATACATCAAAACATAGTAGTTATGCTTGAATATCATTTTATCAAGTTATAAAAAAATATCAACCTGGCCTATGGAAGAGTGCGGACCACTTAGGGGTGAGCAAAAAAATCGATAAAGCAAAAAAACCAGAAAAAAAAAATAACCGAAAAAAAAACCGAATTAACCAATTAAAAAATCACAAAAAAGTTCTGGTTCGGTTCGGTTTTGGTTTCTAAAGTCTGAAATCGATTGAACCGAACCAGTTCAACCAGGTCAACACTTAAAAAAAAACAAGTATAAATAGGATGTTTTTTAACCCTAAACCTAAGTAGCATTCCTAAACACAAAACCAGCCGCCGCTCTCTGCATCTCTCCCCTCCCTTTGCCTTTGCTCTCTGCATCTCTCAATTATCTCCTTCTCTGGATCTTAACTAGCAAGCCCGCCCCACAGGCACACAAACAAACACCTACTCAATAAACCTCACAGATAGTCTTCTCCTCGACTTTTTCTTCTTCTTCATCGAACTCGAACACACTAAATTTTCAACTCAAACGAGCTATGACTCACTCATAGGGAGCTTCTTCAGTTGCTATTGAAGCTTTCATGCGACAAAAAAAAAAAAATAAGGCAGTCCTTTACAAGTAAAAGGTTGTGCCATGGCTGATGTACAAATTCTTGATAAGGATTGGGTTGCTAAAAGCAAACCCCTGTTTTGGCTTGATAAGGATTGGGTTGCTAAAAGCAAACCGAACCCACCGGTTTGGAAGGGAAAAAAACCAAACCGAAATTAATCGGTTTGAACTGGTTTTTGATTCGGTTCAAAAACTTTTAAAAAAATTCGGTTTGGTTGTTTATTTTGGTCCAAAACCGGACCGAACCGAAAATGCTCAACCCTAGGACCACTTATCTAGTGAAAGCTAAGCGATGATTTGGTATCATTTGCGGTTTTTATTTTCTTTTGTTTTTAAAATTTTTTTTGAAATCAAAACATAAAGCTCGATTGTTTTTGAATTTTTTTAATTGAAAAAACAAACTAACAACCGTTATCATAATTCTAGAAAACCACTATCAATGATTTTGAAAACAATTGACAACCAGTCGTCAACTTTTTATGTTTTTTAGCTCCTTGTTTAGCCTCTTACTAAATTGGTAATCCATGGAATACCGTGGGCCGGGCTAATGTATTTAACCTAAAAAAAAGGTGACGAGCATGTTTTAAAAAAAGTTAGAGAAATTTAATAATTGAGTTAAATTTTGATTAATTTGATAATGTGATAAAACATGAGGTAATAACAACAAAAAACAAATATTGCTCTGGGCAAAATTGGGTTAGCATGCGAAATCCATGACCTAGACATGAGATATGTCAAGATTATGTGTCTATCATGTGTCATTTATCATGAGGTTAGGATAATTTGATAGAAAAAAATTTGAAGATAAATAAAAATTAAGAGACGAATATAAATCAAGATATTTAATAGCGCTACACGAGCCATTTACTTAGTTGTATTTAATGAATTTGTTTATTAAAAATTTGTAATAGAAATTAACAAACACGTAAAGTTTATTGAATAAAATAAAGGGAAACAAATATTATGTAAGGTTGCACGTATTAAAAATATTATAAAAAAATATTTTTAATTTATAAAAAAAATTTAATTCATATGAAATATGAAATATATAAAAAAAAGTTACGGATGAATCATTGTAACCTCATGAAGAATAATTAAAAACATTAATTGTTATTTTAAAGAATGCGAAACAAGTAAAAAGAAGAAGACAAAGGATGAGTATTAATTAAAAAACAAACTTAATAACTATTTTTTAAAAAGACATAAAAAGAGTACTAGTTGAAAAAAAAATACCTAAAAAGGGAAAGCTCGAACGCGTGGGCCTTGAAGCCCAGGCTCGCGCGCCTAGGCCTGCTATTTTTTTCCTTTTTAAAAGGTGCGGCAGACAAGTTGTCCATCCCTATTTTTCTTTAAAAAAGAATAGGCAAACGACATGTCGTGTCGTCTGCCAGTCCAGATTTCGAACACCACTGTGATGGCTGGAAAATTAGGCCTACAGGTTTTTTACTCAAAAACCTTTTTTCGACCACAAATTACCTTGCAAACACCATCAGAACACTAAGAAACCAACTTATTAACCCATTAAGCCTAAAAAAAATCCAAACCACTAAATCAAATTGAAAAAAATATTGCGTCCTTGACCTAGAACTGGGTTTTTAGGCTATATTGAGATTTAAAACAACCACTATATAACTCCATTTATCTGGTAGAACTTGTTGACACTATTTTTAACTTGTTTGGTGGTTAAATCGTCATCGACAAAAAAATTTCTCTTTTCGCCAAAATCTGACAACTCATCTCTCTCCACCTATTAAAAAAACTGAAAAATAATGAAAATAAATGTTCCTACCAAAATGTATTTTTAAACAATTAAAGGAACCGATCAACTTATAGCAAAAAAAAGTTGGGCAACTAAAATATATTTCACAAATAAATTTGAAAATGTCATATTTGATACCGTATTTTTTCACTTTAGTCTCGTGTCTTTTAATTAAAAATAAAAATTTAGCTAACAAAGTTCAATTGTACGAAGAAAAAGTTAGATAAAATTTTGAAAAAAAATCACAATTCAAATCGCGGGCAATCATAGCACATTACAACAAATAAACCATGCATGTATTTTACCAATGCCAGCATTATAGGAACCCACAAACAGGCAGCACTAATAAATCATTCACCCAATGCTCCTTGCGACATGTCGTTGTACCATTACTAATTTACAAACTCGCATGTCGGCTCGACCGGGTCAGAAAACCCACCCCTTTAAGGAAACCACAAACGTCTCCAATAAGTTAAAACCACCATCTCAGAATTTTCTTCAACCCATCTAAACCGTCAACAAACTCAAAATCAACGGCACAGATCCATTCTTTCTTCACAGAACATTCCAGAACTTACAAAAAAAACACGTATATACGCATCCCCCTTCTCTAATCCGCACACCATCGCAGAAGGCGAAACCCGAAAACTCAATTTTCTCTTTTATCGTCCCCCGCGTTATTCTAAAATCGTTTTATAATGGCCGGAAAAGGAGAAGGACCGGCAATCGGCATTGATCTAGGCACCACATACTCATGCGTTGGTGTTTGGCAACACGACAGAGTGGAAATCATAGCTAACGATCAAGGCAACAGAACTACACCGTCTTATGTTGCCTTCACTGACTCTGAGCGTTTGATCGGCGACGCTGCTAAGAACCAGGTCGCCATGAACCCAATCAACACTGTCTTTGGTTAGTATTCTTTCAGAATATATTTTTATACTGTTCTGATTTTAGCCAAGAAGGATCTTATATATATACTGCTCTGATCTTATCCAAGAAGGATCTTGTGTTGTTTCTATTTAGACATTTTAGTTTTGGTAGATGGATGGATATTGCTTTAAGATCCAGTAGCTTCTTTTTATTTATTATAAGCTGCTCTCTGGTATTTTGTAGTTACTGCATAAGCTTCATAAGCTGTTTTCTGGTATTTTATAGTTTCTGCATAAACTTGGTTAATTTTTTTTCTTACCTGTAGTTTCAATTATTAGTCATTACTGAGTTAACTGAGTGAGCTCTGTAGCTAATTGGTGTTTGGTCATGTTACTGTAGATGCAAAGAGGTTGATTGGTAGGAGATTCACTGATGCTTCAGTCCAGAGTGATATCAAGCTCTGGCCATTTAAGGTCATCTCTGGTCCTGGTGACAAGCCTATGATTGGGGTTACCTACAAGGGTGAGGAGAAGCAGTTTTCCGCCGAGGAGATTTCTTCAATGGTTCTCATTAAGATGCGTGAGATTGCCGAAGCTTACCTTGGTACCGCTATCAAGAACGCTGTGGTCACTGTCCCTGCTTACTTCAACGACTCTCAAAGACAGGCCACAAAGGACGCTGGAGTTATTGCTGGTCTGAATGTTATGCGTATTATAAATGAGCCTACTGCTGCTGCCATCGCTTATGGTCTTGACAAGAAGGCGACAAGTGTTGGGGAGAAGAATGTGTTGATTTTTGATTTGGGTGGTGGTACTTTTGATGTCTCTCTTCTTACCATCGAGGAGGGTATCTTTGAGGTGAAAGCCACTGCTGGAGATACCCATCTTGGAGGCGAGGATTTTGATAACAGAATGGTGAACCACTTTGTTCAAGAATTCAAGAGGAAAAATAAGAAGGATATCAGTGGAAATCCTAGAGCTCTTAGGAGGTTGAGAACTGCCTGTGAGAGGGCAAAAAGGACTCTGTCGTCCACTGCTCAGACCACCATTGAGATTGACTCTCTGTATGAGGGTATTGACTTTTATTCAACCATTACTCGTGCAAGATTTGAGGAGATGAACATGGATCTCTTCAGGAAGTGTATGGAGCCTGTAGAGAAGTGTTTGAGGGATGCTAAGATGGACAAGAGCACTGTCCATGACGCTGTCCTTGTTGGTGGTTCCACCAGGATTCCCAAGGTGCAGCAGCTATTGCAAGACTTCTTTAATGGGAAGGAGCTCTGCAAGAGCATCAACCCTGATGAGGCTGTTGCATATGGTGCTGCAGTCCAGGCTGCTATCTTGACCGGGGAAGGCAATGAGAAGGTGCAGGATCTACTTCTTCTTGATGTCACTCCCCTGTCTCTTGGATTGGAAACTGCCGGTGGAGTTATGACTGTTTTGATCCCAAGAAACACCACCATTCCCACCAAGAAGGAGCAAGTTTTCTCGACCTACTCTGACAACCAACCTGGTGTCTTGATCCAAGTTTTTGAGGGTGAGAGAGCAAGAACAAAGGACAATAACTTACTGGGAAAATTTGAGCTATCTGGCATTCCTCCAGCACCTAGGGGTGTTCCTCAGATCACTGTTTGCTTTGATATTGATGCAAATGGTATCTTGAATGTGTCGGCAGAGGACAAGACTACAGGACAAAAGAATAAGATCACGATCACTAATGACAAGGGTAGGTTGTCAAAGGAAGATATTGAGAAGATGGTTCAGGAGGCTGAGAAGTACAAGTCAGAAGATGAGGAACACAAGAAAAAGGTTGAGGCAAAGAATGCTCTGGAAAACTATGCTTACAACATGAGGAACACTGTCAAGGATGACAAGATCAGTTCCAAGCTGGCTGCGGATGACAAGAAGAAGATAGAGGATGCCATTGATCAGGCTATCCAATGGTTGGACAGCAACCAGCTTGCTGAGGCTGATGAGTTTGAGGACAAGATGAAAGAGCTCGAGAGCATCTGCAATCCCATTATTGCCAAGATGTATCAAGGTGCCGGAGGTGGTGACATGGGTGGTGCAATGGATGATGATACTCCCCCAGCTAGTGGCAGTGGTGCTGGTCCCAAGATCGAAGAGGTTGATTAAGTGTGCCCGTTTGATCTTTTTGTTATAATGATATGATGAGTAGGCGGTGGGTGCTATTTTAGGTGTTTGTTTTCATCGCCGTCGTGGATATTAGTACACTATAATATTTCTATTTTCTGCAGTTAGTCATGGTGTTGAAGATTTTCTTATTTCAGTTTTTTTCTCCAATACATTATCGCGCTCGAAATATATATATTAACCAGTTTATAGTTCGTGTTTTGCGCCTATGGTATAGTTCCATGCATGGAAGAACATGATATTCCTGAACTATTGGTTAGTCTAACTGACGTGTTTAGTTCTGTTCTTGTATGAGTTCCATCGTGTTCGCCCAGGGTTTGCATTCGAATACAAGCTTCTTCTTGAACGGGTTACCATTAATGTTTTTCTCGCGGATGACTTCTACTAGCCTTTCTGCAAATTTAGCTCTGCGAAAATAAATGAACAGTAATTGTTAACCAATTTAACCATGGGAAAATGATAAATAGAAACCCATAGCTTTCTTTGATGAGCGAAATATAGAGCCATATTCTTAACAAAAACCTCTCCCCTCAAGAATTAAATCGGGCCTATCTGTCCCTATGTATGAAATACATGCGCACGCACCAGATAAACCATCAAATATTATGGTTCGGATTCTAAGCTATTGTCTTCAAAACCCTTCTAGACATCCATCTTCCGAGCAGATGCAAAACTTTCACTGTCACACGCTTCTTGGATGATTCCTTCACTTGCAATATCGTCAAAATCATCCTTCATGTTAAACCGCTGTAGCCTGAAACCTTCTTGACAGCCTCCTCCTCCATTTTCACAAGTTGATGGCAAAAGGTTTCAACATCAAGCGCCTCTTCTTTGAAAGGGAATCTGAATTGTTTCCATACGTATTCACTGGTGCCATCCTTTAATCGTGAACTAGGAACTTTTGCCAGCACATCAAATCCCTTGCGGTCAACAGCGAGCATAAAAGCATCCTGATCAAATAGACAATAGTTTACATTGAGGGTTCTGAGATCCAAATGCAAATTTGTCATTATGAGTAATTGTTCCCCGCGCACTTGTGAAGAACAAACTGGCATTTTCTAGTAGTCAGACATGTAAGGATGAACATTTCAAGTGTGTTGCTCGGTAAGGCTTTCCTTTATTTTTGTTGCTAATAAACATTTAATGCAAGACAAGGAGAGTGTTTGATTGATGAGACTCTTCGACCCAAGGTTATGAAATTAATTTATATCTTCTCTTCTCGTTAATGGCTAGAGTTGCTCGGTATAGTACCACGTAAGGTGACTAGATAGATCATTGTGTGCTTGTACATTTTTTTGCTGAACACCCCAAATTTGATTGACTGGGTCCTATGTCGTGGCTAAATGGTCTTTTCAAACCTATTAAATGACAGGAGAATTGAAACTTATCTCCTGCATACTTGATACTGTCAAAAGTAATCGTGTATATGTATATAAAAAAAAAGGTATGATGCATGCATGTATCTTACCCTTGCATCTGCATTCAAGTACACGAAACAAAAAAGTACTAGAGCTCTACGCCTTGATTCACTTCGATTGATGCCATCGATTAGCTTTGCGGAAAGAAATGCTGCAGGAGAAACAAAGTTAAGAGACATATTTCTTTAGCGACAATATAAGCACATTATATTCAAACAAGCAATCATCTTTTCTTGTAAGTTTTAACAAGGGTCTTACCTAATGGATCTACTTTAGACGCTTCAATAGCTTCCATATCCACTTCGTGAGTGCGTCCATGGCCATCAATAAACATGCAAGAACTGACAAAAAGTTCACAATTCTTGTTACTTGTTTATTTTTCTTTTTCAAACACGAGACACTCATCCTAATCGTTATTGCATGAGATTCTACTATAACATGATATACATTATTATTATTATTATTTTTCCTTTCAGAAAGATGAAAGGTTATACTTTGGTTTATAACAAGAGGCAACAGCAGATTCGCTATTGCAACATCATACAATGGTCTTTCCTGCTCTGATGACTTTTTCTCTATCAGAAAAGGTTGACCTCTACTACTGACTTGATCCACTTAACTACCAAAGTTGCATAATGCAGAACCTTAAAATGTGTTAGTGCCCGTCTACATAAATTCAAACACTTGAAATGTTCAGTTTTCATTATGCATGAATAAATGCGCACTTCTTACTTTTCTCTTAATTCAAGACCAGGATTTCCTTGTTCTTCAGAATTTCAGTTCAGAAAAATTAGATCCATATTCAATGATGCTGACAATACTAGTATACTGATACTGTGTAACTGAGAGTTTTGTACCTTAGATTGAATCTATAAACACCGTATTCTTCAACACCATCCAATAGCTCCTTAAGGTTTTCACTTCGTGATGTGGTAATAAGATTAGAAGAACTTAATACACCAGAAACTGTATAGGGGGCCTCATTGATCTGCCGCTGTTCAGAAAGCATGACTTCTTTAAGGCTTTCTGCAACCAGCTGAACCTATAACAAGAGAAAAGGTATATAGTCAAGGCAGTATTCCCTTTTCCACACTCAACATGATATTGTATAAAATCAAAACAGTGCACAGAATAGATTCTGATTTGGCATCAATGCTCTGCTCACCAATCAGACTAAACTCACGAGTTGTTGGAACACCAAGATCTCGCAGCTTCCTAGGATCAGAGAAAGCCAGCCATTTCTCCTATTGCATACTAGGTTCAGTAACAGGAGTACTTTAAATATGGATTTGCACGTTCTCTCATGGTAATATTAGTTGCAGATGTATTTTTATGAATTAATAACAAACTTCCAAGGACACTGAATTCGAACTTTGAAACAATATTTTGCTCTTATTGCTCAATGACACAGGAGCTTTCCTTAGAATATTTATGATATTAGGGTTACTTAATTAATATAGGATCATGTGATTAGCATGTGACTTTTTAAAGCAATTTCTTTATAGTAGTTTTACTTGTGGACTAAGACTAAGAATCCTTTTACTACAGGCAATATATGTTGAGAAAAAAGTCACAGATTGGAGTTCTTCAACATTCTACGATGAGTTAGATGTGAATTAGGATTCTCCATCAATTTATGATCTTTATTTTGATGATGATCTTGATGTTAGTCATAGCATGAACAATGACAATAATGGCAATGAATCAATAAGCTAAAGGTTGGGTGCAAAGAGAACATGAAAGTTACTCAATAAAAGAAAATTGTTAATTTATGATATGTTGATTCTTTTGATTACAAGTTTGCTATAATCACAAAAGTAGATTTGTTCAAGGATTATATAAATATAATACATGTCGATGAAGCAAGTTTGAGGTTTGCAATTCATTATTCTAAAAGTCAAAGAAAGAGAAATGAGTTGTCAATTGACATTTCTTATTATGCAAAATTTAACATGTGGGGACTTAAGCTGGTATCTATAGTATTTATACACCTGAGGTGAAAAAAGAAAAGGGATTAGAGAGTCTTGATTGGACATGCGCGAGATCGAGGCAAAAATGATTTTAGCTAGAGGATGAGTTTCTTCCAGCCCAAGAAGAATAACGGGAGCTTTCTTTAGAATATTTATGATATTAGGGTACTTAATTAATCTAGGGTCATGTGATTAGCATGCAGCTTTTTAAAGCATTTCCTTATAGGCTAAGTTGTTTTACTTGTGGACTAAGACTAAGAATCATTTTCCTACAAGGATTTAGGATTTTAACTAATCTTTAAGGACCGCTAATGCTGTAAATAAACGACGACTTTGATATTTTGATAATTTTATGAAGAGTTTGTTCTCTTTTTCTACCCAGACACCCAACCTTTGGCTATGTTAGCTATCTTTAGATATCCTTTTCCTTTTCTTCCTACATCAGTTAAGTATCAAGAGGCATAGAGATACAGCATGCAAGGTATATATTCCTACATCAGTTATTTTATTTGGAACGCTCCTAAACTTGCATTGCCAATTCTTCAAAGAAATAACGTTCTGCAGCATCAGCTATAAAAAAGTCTCCATTTTCTATCAAACAAATTCTTCACTGCACGACTGAAAGTTCACAGAAAATTAACAGAGACTAGTCTCTATGCAATACATACATACATACATATATATGTGTGTGTGTGTGTGTGTGTGTGTGTGTGTGTGTGTGTACGTGTATATATACATACATATATGTATATATGTGCCCTTATCACACCCGAAAAAGGATAGTCATTTGAAGTTATGTTATAAATTGCCAAACCTTTTCCTCCTTAAGAGGCACAACATTCCCAGTTATCGCAATCCTAGCTGGTAACTGCAGCATGAGTACAAATCAGCATGTTAGGCCCTAGCTGCATATCTAGGGTATAGTTGAAATGATGAAGGGAGGGGAAGATATCTCTGAAGCAACTGAACAACAAAAAAAGTTCAAGCCAAATTAAGAACTAACCTTCTGCATCGATTTGAATAAATTTGCCAGGGGTCCTGGAAAGGGACTAGCAACAGCCAATGAAGCACGGTCATCAATGATTGTGTTCTATGTCAAAGAAAGGGAATGAATCAAACAGCATCAGAAATGATAATTGGACAACTTTAGCAGATAAATTTCATCGCAAATGAAAATCAAAGATCATGTAATTTATGGGTACTCTCTTCAAATAATTTTAGTTCTTTATATAACAAAGCAATAGGATTTCATGCTTTGTTAGTTCAGCTTATAGGCATTAAAACACGAACAGACAGAAAAATTGTCACTAAATGAACATAACATTGCAAACCCACAACCGTAGTGAAAACATTACCACATTATGCATGTCTTTTTCATTAACCCAGAGATATGGCTTCCCCTTCTTGAGTATGTACTTGACTTTTGAACTGTATATGCCCCCCTTGCTAACATGAAACCAAATAAATAAAAGAAGGAAACCCATTAATCAACTTGAGAATTTTCTTATTTTTTTTTAACTTTTGTAAGGAACCAACAAAAGCTTGGATTTTTAATCTATAAAGGGCAAAGAAAATGAGAACCCGATAGTTAGAACAGAAATGGGCACCTTCCTTTGGCATCAGCTTTGATGGTATTAAGTTGAGCTTGCCAATTGGAGGCAAGTATATTCTGCAATAGAGTAAATAGATTTTTACTTTAACAATAACCAGTGACAAACTCTGGAGTTGCAGAGAAAGGGAGGAAGGAGAGAAACCTTGCATTTCTCAGCAAGTGTCAAGATAGTAGTTTTGCTGCCTTTCATGATTCCTACGCTTCTTCACTTCTTGTACGCCAATTGATCGACGAAATTACTCCTTCAAAGGCTTGACTTGTGTGTGGGCGTGGCAGTGAAGAGAGAGAGAGAGGGAGAGACGGGTAGCAGGTGCAAAAGCGAGGGTTTACGAAGCTAGTTGAGGTTCAAGAGTGAAATAGGTCGTTTGTTTTTGTTATGTAAAAATGGTTTCAACAAAATTAAATTTTTTTTAAATTAATATTTTTCATGTTATTAAATTGTTTTTGATATATTGATGTTAGAAATAAATATTAAAATATTAAAAAAAAAAATTATTTTGATGTATTTTAAATAAAAAATATTTTTGAAAACCAATTGTTACCACAATATTAAACAGACTATAGAGAATACAGAGCTTAAGTGGAGTTTTTTTTATTATTATTAATGTGAATGTTCGGGTCAGTTTGCGCGCACCTCGACTAATCTCACGGGCCTTGAAATTAACGATCATGTAAGCCTCCAGTGGTCATCATATTAGCAATCACGTGGCTCGAACCTAAGACCACAAGGGGATCAAACCCTTTAGTCTTAAACTCTTACCACTGGATCACCTACTAAATGGTTAGCTTAAGTGGAGTTTTAACTAGTCTTGTGTTTGCGCTATGTTGTTGGTCCATATTATTTTTTTAGTAAAATATTTAGTACTGCAAGCGTGTTTTTTTAAAAACAAAAACCAAGAACTCAAATTATAGTCCCGATCAACAAAATAAGTTAGCTTTATTTGAGCCATATTGAAAAAAAATAAGCAACCACAGCAATCAAGAAAATACATATATAAAAAAGGAGATCACAATAGTAAATGAAAAAAATATTTATCCAAAACCAAAAGAACGGGTGATCTATATGGTTGGTTGTGTTTAATGAATTTATTTATTAAAATTAATTTGTAATAAAAACGACACACATGTAAAATTTATTGAATAAAAGAAAAGAAAAAAATAATATGTAAGGTAACATGTATTAAAAATATCATAAAAAATAAATATTTAATCAATGTAAAATATAAAGAAATTACAAACAAATCATACTAACCTCTTCAAAAATTAAATACACCTTGTATAATTAAAAAATAATTGCTATTAAAAATAATAATAGAAAAGAGATATTAATTAAAACATTAATTTAAAATTATTTAAAAAAATACATATAAAAAGGCATTAATAAAAAAAAATAAAAAAAAAGAATAAAAAAAAATAGTACATCATCGACTTGGATTGAACATTGAAATTGAAAATAATAAATCATAATAATGATGATCAAATTGAAAACAATAATATATGATAAAAAAATAAACATATGGATTTTTTCAACATGTTTTTTTACATAAAAAATCATAAATAAATTACAAACCATTGTGTAAGTAATAAAAAAAAGAGTCATTAGCAATAAATAAAAACATAATTAAAAATATTTAGAGACAAACTTAAATCATGATATTTAATATTGCATAATGAATCATCTACTTGGTTGTGTTCAATAAATTTATTTATTAAAATAAATTTGTAATATAAATCGACACCCGCATAGAACTTATTGAAAAAAAAATATTTTATACAATGTTGCACAAACTAAAGATATCGCAAACAAACAAACATATATATATATAATAATTGCTATTTAAAAAGGCTAAAAAAACCAAAAATAAATAACAGAAACGAGGTATTAATTAAAGCATTAATTTAAAAATTATTTTAAAAAATACATATAAAAAAGGCATCGATACAAAATGAAAATTAGAAAGAAAAAAGAAAGAAATGAAAGAACCAAGAATGAAAAAAAAAACCAATACATCATCAACTTGGATTGAATGGTGAAATTAAAAATAATAAATATGAATAATAAGGATCAAATTGAAAACACCAATATATGATTAAAAATAAAAACATATAGAATTTTTTGCCATGTTTTTTTCACATAAAAAAATCATAAATAAATTACAAACCATTGTGTAGGTAATGAAAAAAGAGAGTCATTAACGATAAATAAAAATATAATTGAAAACAAATAGAGATAAATGTAAATCACGGTATTTAATATCACAACATGTGTTATTTACTTGGTTGATTCAATGAATTTATTTATTAAAATTAATTTATAATATAAATCGACACCCACACATAACTTATTGAATAAAAAAAATATTACGCAGGGTTGTACACACTAAAGATATTGTAAAAAATAAATATTTAATATGTATAAAATATAAATAAATCAATTTAAACACGCCAAATATAATTAAAAACAATCGTTATTTTAAAACCAAAACAAGTCACAAAAAAAGGGTGTCAACTAAAATATAAATAAAAAAACTAATTTTAAAAAATATATAAAAATGGATTGATTGAAAAAAGAAAAAAAATGTGGTTTACGTTGCAGTCCTCTATCTTAAATTTTGCATTTTTATGATAATTTGAAGCCTAATTTCTTCTAATTATGTTTTAGGAGGGTTTTATTGTAAAAAAAAGTTAAATAGTTATAATAAATTTTTTTTGTCTCACTATTATATATAAACAGTAATAGACTAAATTTTTTTAATTGTTGTTACACAAACATTTCCCGCTTCTGATTGTTTTTAAATGAAAAATATAATCATTACCTTCCCTTTTTTTTCCAAACAATAACCAAACTTTACCACTGTATTTTCTTCTCCCACCTCAGATCTAGTTAATGAAAAATACGTAATCAAATACATCACATGTACTTACAAAAATAATAACTCGATATCATGCAGTTACAGCGAGGATATAAAAAACTGAAATTAACATGATATATATATATATATATATATATTTTAATAACCCGTGGTGTCCAGGTTAGCTTATACGCACTACGACTAATCCCCAAATCTAATGAACACCCTGCAAGTCTAGTAGGCAAATAAAACACTGCGGGAATGACAAATGTACACATGAAAAATCAAACCTGGATACAAAGACGAGAAATTCCCTACGAGAACCGCTAAACCACGACCTCAAGTTGACAAGAGATAAATATTTGATGGCACATGTTGTTGATATTTCCTAATTTCATGGTTTTGTAGTTATTTTCAATTTCGTTTGCTTGTCATTGGAAAACATTTTTGTAAAAAATAATTTTGTTATATATTTTTAAATTAATTTTATATGTTAATATTAAAAATACTATTTTAATATATTTTTAAATAAAAAATATTTTTTACAAAACCGTAATAACAAATGAACTTTTGGGCTGCGTTGAGATAAAACCCATATTTGCCCGCACAAATCGTTGAAAATGTTTTAAGAAAAAACTGAGACAGTAGAACTTTTAAAAGCAATTGCTACACAAACGAAGTCTCATATCACAGTCTGGGCTGCGTTGAGATAAAGCCCATATTAGCCCGCACAAATCGTTGAAAACGTTTTAAGAAAAAATCGAGACAGCAGAACTTCATAAACTCAAAAAGTGCTGGTACTTGGTACCAATCCAAGATCTCCGTGCTGGTCGATCACCTCCACCTTGACTACGTCCACAGCAGCAGCAGCAACAGCAACGTCAATCAACGTCATCTTCCTCGCTAACATTCGACAGGGACCGCCACGTGGCCTTCTTAGAGATGATTTTCCACATGCTATCTTACCATTACCAAACATAGGACACCAACCATCTCTCTCTTGCCTACTTCGTTATATCCGGCCTCGACATCCTCGGTTCCCTTGATCGCGTGAGCTCTTATGATGTGTACTAGTTATTTTTTCAAAACATGCAATGCATTTACAAGTTGGAAGATAGTTTGGATTGTTTTTGGATTGGATTTTATTGCAAGCACGAATATTTTTTTCATTGTCCGTCATTTAGATTTAGAATTTTGATAAAATTAATGAATGGCTTGATGTTTTACATTGATTTAACAAACGGGTCATATTTTGTTGTGTTATAGGTTGACAAGGATGCGGTTGCTGCTTGGGTTTTATCTTTGCAAGCTAATTCTGGAGATAAAGCTGAATTGAAAAATGGTATGAACTTGATTGCTAATAAATGTTGTTGACTTTTATTAGATTGGATTACTACCATCACCATAGTATTTAGTTATAATGAGCTGTTGGGTTTTTACAGGACAGTTTTACGGGTTCCATGGTTCCCATTCTTCTCAATTCCGTTCTGACAATAACGGGGTATGAATATAATAGAGTTGAAGTGTTGAACTGTCCTACTTTTTTTAAAAAAAATAGTGATTGCATTAAGCATTTCATCATGTTTCTGCAAGAAAACTTATGTAATCCGTGTGTCTATATACTTTGTTCCTAGATATAACCTATGATGTTTGGTTTGCCTATAGATTTTAATTCTCAATCACAGCCATTTGGCAAGCACTTATTGCGCACTATCCATATTGAAGACTGTTGGCTCTAATTTGTTAAATATCGACTCCAAATTGATATCCATGTCAATAAGGAACCTTCAGCAACCTGATGGGAGGTATGTATTAGGGTTATTTAACTTGAATCTTCAACTCTTTCTGAAAAAACAAACTTGCTATATTTTCTGCAATAATGTTGCCTTTTAATTATACTCTTTCTGATCCGGGTGGATAGTGCCTATATTATGTGAATCTTTGCTCAAGAATTATCCATTTGATCCACGTCTTCACTCTAATAATGCAGACAAGAACTTGATTAACCTCTCGGCTTAGCTTCGCCTTCCCTTTCTGTATCCACCTCATCTTTACACGTGCAACTTCACTTTGTGGAGATCACCCAGAAAAAAAAGTACTGTTTTTTTGGCATTGAAGTAATGTTTTAACCCTTCTTTTTATTCCTTTGTAATCTTGCAGTTTTCTGCCTATCCATATCGGTGCAGAGACAGATCTTCGATTCATATACTGTGCATGTAAGAACAAAAACTTTGGGATGTTCATGAAGCTGCCTAAAGTGATGTGATATTACTATAGCTATTTGATGTATCAGCGCCCATCTGTTATATGTTGGAGGACTGGAGTAGCATGGATAGGGTGAAAACCAAGGAGTGCATCTTAAAATGCCAGGTATATTTGTTCCTAGTGAACTTCTCCTGTTATCCATCTTTCTGCAATGCATTTTGCAATCAGTTGGTAATTCCTGTGATATATTTCATGTTTACTTACAAGTATGCTGCTCTTTTCAGTCATATGGTGGGGGCTTTGGGATGATTCCTGGTTCAGAATCTCATGGTGAGTTGCAGAACATTCTGTATATAGTTGGTAGATTCCCTCAAAAGTTTTAAATCTAAAGGAATTATTGTTGTTTTGCAACTTTACCAATACTGTTAGTTTCATCTGTATACACAAAACCGTGTATTAACTGACAGTGCTTTTCTTTTCTTTGCTTTTCATCTCTATTTTTTCACCCAACATCTGATTTTCACTTTCCAGTGCCATTTGGCAGTTATCATATTGTTTTATTGTCAAATTTTTCTGTACAATGTTACTGAAAAATATTTATAAACGAGCTTCATTTTATATGACCTTGTTAGCTTATTTCTTTCAATGCTATTTACCAATGATATTTGTCTTAGTGGACAGGTGGTGGAACTTACTGTGCAGTTGCTTCTCTTCATCTGATGGGATTTATTGAACATGATGTCCAGTCAAAAAGTGCAGCATCGTCTATCATTGACATTCCTTTGTATGGTGCTGACAGGTTTACTTTCTTCATCTGATCTCTGGAATCATTTAAAAGCATTAACACTAGACCCTGAAGGTGTAGCTTTTAGAATTTAAACAAGTGAACAGTGGACAGACACGATTGTTATTAAGGACTAGAGAAACTTGCAAATGACCAAATGCATGTGAAATCATAACTTCCATTTGCTCCCTCTGATATTTCAATTTTCAATCTAACTTTGTTACTTTAAGGTCTTCCATCTCCTGCAGTCGTAATTTCTGACACCCTTTCCTCTGCTTCAGAGGCAAGCAGCTGAGGGTGGATTCCAAGGGAGAGCTAACAAGCCTAGTGACACATGCTATGCATTTTGGTATGTGTAAGAACACCTTCCAGAAGTTTGCGTCGCAAGAGGCTTTTTATCTGTGCTTTGACAAGGGCAGCCTGCTTGTGCAGGGTTGGGGCAGTTTTGAGGTTCTCAGGAGGATCCAAGTTGATTGTTTGTTGGGAAAGCTTTGTGCAGATTTTTGCTCACCTGTCAATCTGACGTACTGATGCTTGTCATTCCACTTGGTCACCTTGCCTGTGGTCGATATATGATACAGTTGATATAAAGTTCTCTCCCAAGGACTGTTATTCACATGTCCTCCGCATATGTTTGATTGTGGGTCTTCCCCTAATACACCAAAAAATGGAAACTGCATGACTGGTGTTGAAACAGAATGGAGAATATATCTGTTAATCCCTGAAAACTCCCAGGGGAAACGAATGTAATTCTGACAAAAAAAAAATCAAAGACAAAATAGAGGTAAAAAGTATGGTGCCGCCCATAAGATGTCAACAGTAGCTATCACTCGTGTTCATATATGTGAATTGTCATGTGCCATGTGAATGACATCTCAGTGCTCCCTTGATAGATATTGTATATTTTCCTTTAGGCGATGTATTATTTTTGGTTTCTAATGTTCTCTGGCTTAAATTGTTCCTGGACAATTATGGTGATTTCAGTAAATTCCATGATGAGCTACCGGATCTATATCATGATACACTGCATTCAGCCTTTTGGAAGAACCTGGGCACAATGCACTGTCCGTTGAGCTGGAATTACAGGTTTTGCTGCCTTAAGGAATTTGACACCGTCTTTTTCTCATGTGTTTGCAACGTCATCTGAATTTGTTCGCCCATATCAGATTGGAGATAGGTGGCAATAAATAGTTATTTATTCAAGTAAAATGAGGTGTTTTTTCTTCGTTAAGTGTGTATTGCCATTTGTCTATAGATTTGAGGCATCTGATCGTCCGTTCATCATGTTTTTATAACAATTTTTTTCTCAGGTGTGTAAGCTTAAGCATAGACTATAATTGCTGGAACTTTCTATAATAAGGGCAGTTTCTTGCCATGTTATAGATTGGCCCACAACATGTTTGTCTTTCGTTAAGGCCGGTTGCATGTGAAACTGGTTGGAACTTTTAATTGGTAATGATAGTTTTTTGTTACCACTTTCCTGTGGTTGGTCGAGGTGCAAAACAGATGCTTGTTAAGTCGAATTACATGTACAGGCGAATTACATGTACAGGTGAACTGTGTTGGATGGTTAGCTTTCCGAGTGCACATTGTTTCTGCAAAATGCTATCTTACTGAAAGCTTAGGTGATGTTGGTTTCTCCCGGGATTGCTTCATTGAAGGATTGTATCTCAGTTTCTGAGACTTCACCATACGTGAAAAGTTAATCCACCAAGAAGACTATAAAATTAGGGAATACAGCTGACAACATGCTGTCTGGTAAGACATTTGAGCCACTGATGCAGCTTAACTGGTTTTTGGTTTTTAAGAAGGAAAAAATGCTGGTTAAATTTATTATGTTGTCTTGATCATCATAGATTTGGTTTGATGTTGGATCAGACTGAAAACTATGGTTACTTTAATGCTGAGTTTTCCAAACGGGATTTGGGGTAATAGCTCGCTGCTTACACAGGCTAAGCTCGTGCCAATTATGCTAAAAGCTTGATTCATTCGCCTAGGTGCAGTGTCTTTGTATGTTGCCATTGAGCTTGTAACGGACAGTCACCTCCTCCGAGCCAAAAAGTCACGGCCTCAAGATACTCCTGTCCTGCTATAGTGGTGTAACCCAAAAAATTCACAAAACACTAAATGGTACTGTATCGCTGAATCATTGTAGTTATATCCTAAATTAATAGTGTTTGGTATTTTTTTTCTTATTTTTTTTTAATCTAACTCTTGGACAACTTATTTTTTTTAGTTTATTTTTTAATTTTATTCTTTAATACAAGTTTGTTTCAAGAATTGTGCTTTGTAATTTTTATTTTATTTTATTGAGTTATATTTTGAACTCATGAATTTAATTTTTTTTCTTTAGATTTCAATTTTCAATACTAGATTTGTGAGAAGTGACACTTCATGATTTTTTTTTTCTTGGATAGGTTTTTTTTTTTTAAATTTAATTTTTTTTTTTAATATTGTATCTCAACATTAGGTTAATTAAAAATTAACCTTTATAATTTTTTTTATATAGCTATCAATGTCTCATGACATGTATTGTAGACTTGATAAATCAACCCGAGTTAATTTAATTTATTGTAATCTCATTATTTAAAAAAACTATTACTCAACATGTTCTCATATCAATATTTAAAAAATATCATTCAATATCTATTATATTTTGAATTTATAATTATTTTTTTATTAAAAAAACATGTCAGGACAATTTTTTATATTAAAAAAAAATTCGATCCTACCTTCATCAAAGCAAAAGCGAATGATGTAGTTTGTATGTATGTGACGAAATCGTACCTGAAACCTCATATGATTCTGCCACATATCTCCTATAGTAGCATTTAATAGATAAAGGCAAAGCCTATAATGATTCTCCAAGCCAAGATGGCTACCTTTCGGCCTAACCCCACGAGACTTTTTCACGGGCTAATAACCTATTCGCAGTTTACGAAAAAGCCCAGGAAGCATCTCACAGTCACAATCACAAGTTTTTTTTTTTTTTTTCCAATTTTGTCACTTTGTGGAATGGTCACCCTCTTCCCTGTCTAGACATCTATCTTAGACTCCCTGACCAATCAAAACTCCCATTTGTTTTGATTGTCGGATGTTAATCTGCGGTCTAAATTATCCTGAGGGTGGTGGGGTATGCACAATTACCATTCAACAAAAGAATACAAGATCAGGACATGGCAATAATGTTAGTTTATGTATTTGCCGTGAGCACGGAGAGAAGGGAAACAGAGCATGGGGCTGGAAAAGCACTTTGGTCTTGAAAGAATTCTTTTTCACAGTGCCTTTTGGACAAAAACATCAGTGGTACCATTACTCACCAGAATGATTACTGGTATCAGACAGCTCAGGGAGACATCAAGAGTGAATGCAACAAATTACCCCACAAGACCCCCACTGGCACTCTTCCAACTTTCAACATTATACTGCAGAGAATGTTGTCTCCCTCACCTTGAAAATTCTCGGCATGCATTGCAAAGGGATTTAGCAAGATTAACCTTTTAACACCATCCCCAAACAAGATGGAAAATGAAAATAAAAAAGCCCTAAAAAGAAGACTAATGTTGATTAATAGAAATATTCAGGGAAAAGGAAAAAAAAAACAAAAACTATCTCATTTAACTTGATCACGGAGCTCTAATGAAAGAAGGAACTTTTCTTAGCTGCTGGTTTTGATGTTGAAGGCGAAGCAACAAGAGGAAGTACCTGTGAACTGCTTGAAGGGTGGTGTGCTAGCTGGTGATTTTGTTCATTAAACTCTCTTTCTTTGTTCCTGTCAACAATGATGGTGATAAAAGGCCCATCATCCTCGTCTTTTAGAAAATTTGAACTAGTAGGTCTTTTGGTGTAATCTTGAGCAAAACAATCTTTCCTTGGGACCATCTCCTCAGCTTCTTGCATCAATCTCCTTGCATATAGTTTCTCCTCCGCATCCTGTAAGAACTTGAATTTTGGAGGAGGTGATGACCGTATCTTGTTGAACTCTGCATCTTTTGATGATTCAAAGAGATGGTTGAATCCAATCTGGTTATAGTTAGGAGTAAGAGGAGGCGTGAAAAATGGTGGAGAAGCAAGAGGGGTTAGATATGGAGTCTCCACAGTAAGAAGCAAATCACTCAAGCTTCTACTTCTTGATTCTTTTGCACTCTTGTTATCACCTCTAGACCTGCCATCTTCAGACTCTAAATCCTCCTTTGTTTCTTCAACAATTGTAAAAAGAAATCTTGGTGGACCTGAGAGACTATGCAGCCTCATGAGCTCTGTCTCCACGTTATCATCACTGAAGGGCCTGAGCAACAAATCTTTGCTTGTATTAATATTGAGCTGAGATTCTTGATCATGATGCACAAGTGTATCTGTGATTCTCACTGAAGAACATAGTTCTTGATTGTTCCTTAAAGAAGACGGCTTTCTCAAACAGAACATAAAAAAAAGCTCTCTTGCCGGGCTGCTGTAATCATCTCCTATCTCTTTGTTAGCAAACCTTCTCTTCCACCATAACAAATAGTAGAGCTCAGCAACAAGAGCCAACAAAAGGCAACCAAAAACTATACTCAAACCAAGCCCTACACTACTCAAAGATTTCATCTTGTCTCCAAATCACATGAAAACTGCTTAAAACATCCAATCAATATATATTAAAGAGCTAAGAACCAACAGACGTTACCATAAATAACTTGAGAATCACTTGTAGTACTAGTGAAAGGAGAGAAACCAAGATAAGCAAAAGCTTACTGAGAGACAATGAGCAGTCCCAATCTGCACTGAACACAAGCCAAGGCCATCAGCACATCAAACTCACTTCTGCTCTTTAGCAAATGCTTTAATAAGTATACCAACTTTATCTGTCAAAACCAAAAAAAAAAAAACACCCCACCTGCTAAAACCAAACCAAAAAGCTCTTCTCTGAAAATCACATCCACAAATCATGAAGCATGATTATAAAACACTTTTTTACGACAAACCAATGAACTAAACCACACATTTGCGGATAATTACATATTTAACAAAGCCCACAAGGTCACTGGAACAGTTGTACATTAGCAAAAAGCATTAATCAAGACCATAACATACCACATTTAGTTGTCAAAATCCACACAGAAACTACTGAATCTAGCTAATAAAAACACATCAATGGACGAGGCACAAAAGTAGTCGGCAATATTACTCACTAGTTTATGGCTTGACAGGTCACATTCTTCGAGGGATGCTCACATGGGATCACAAATAAAAGGAAAGTGATGTGTCATTGATGGGCATTTCATCTTGTTCTCTTATTTACAGAACTACCCTCGTTGTTGAATAAACTACTATTCGTGGCAATTAGGACAAAATCTTGTGTCGAAACTTTAACGAAATTCTGGCAGCTTTGTTTCTTTTGTGATTTTTTTTCTTAATTTCCAGTATTAGAATAGCAAACAACACATGAAACTCATAATAGGAGCTTTCACAGGCATAACATTGATTTGAGACATTGATATATGGTTTGGAAGTGTCAGTGACACATGAGTTGCTTCAAGATGTGAGCTTTTCGATAAAGAGGTCCTCTGATTATATTGGCCCAGCAACTCATAAAAAGACTTCCTCTCTCGCATGGAGCTTGATTGACGGTTCGTATTACTGTTGAAGCTGTGATCACCATCATTATGTTATAGAATTGGGGTCTCCAGCTGGACCATTTTACTTTCTTGTAGGTGTTAACCACATGGGATCTGTGAAATCTATCTGGGAAAGGGTGGGATACCTAATGGACCTATTATAAGTAAAGCCCAGATTGCTTGAGAAGTATTTCAAGTCCTTAATCATATATTTTTTTTTTACATATATGGCATGAATAATGGATGGATTAACATGAATAATGGACTTTCATGATTTTTTATCCCTTGATAACGGGCTTCCCTGCCTCATGCCTCTGCATTGCTTCAAGCAAAGGATTTGTGGGTCTGGAAGCTCAAAAATCCGTATGCCTATGTCCGGGTCGCAAATGACTCGGTGTGATATCTCATGCCTCGAATCTAGCTAAATTCCAATTCATCTATTGGAAGTATTTTGCTTTGACAAGCACAGCATATATGCTACTCAAATTAACAAATGAGTAGCCGTACACGACTCTTGAAAAAAAATAGCAGTGCAAAACAAACGGCCGTATAACTAATCCAGACTTGGAAACGACGTGCCAAAGAAGGGAAAAAACAATTTCCCCCAAAAACAATTATGATATGCTCGCTGGTAGCTTGCTTACTAAGTCAAGTTGCTCGCTGTGATTCACCAGAATCCGGCAGCCGAAAGGTGTGGGATTCTGACTGATGGTGGGCTGGCGTTGAGACACCGATGTCGGCCCGCTTTGTTCGAGTGAGAGAATAGCCACATATCGATACAAGAAACATGAAATGTATGCACATTCAGGCAAAACCTTAACTTCTTCACCATCCTTGAACTCATTTAAACACACTGCACATGCTACATCTTCAGATTTTGACACCAAACCAGTGTCATCGGTGTATTTACACGTAGGGATAAGCGATGCAATCGAAACAATAAATTCAACGTAGAAGGTGAAAATAAACAGAGAATATTGAGAAAAACTATTGAAAGTAGCTCTCTCTCTATGTATATACTCTCTTTTTTTGGATAACAAGATTAGACAAAGTTATTGTCAATCCTCTTGTTGTATATTTAATCTAATGAACTTGAACAATTAATCGCATACATTCACCCTCGACTATTAACCATAGAGTACAGATGAGATTGGCCGATGTTCTCTCTGATACACTGATCATCTTTATAATTTGTTGCAATATTGTGCAAACCGCCTCTACTTGATGCTAGCTTCCTGTAATTAAGAGATCCTCTTGAGTTTTCAAGAGCGATTTTCTTTATACTACCCCAGGTAGAAAGAAAGAAAGAATTAAATGTTGATTATTGGTAGAATTTATTCATCCGATAGAGCAACTTTCATGAGTCAAACTCACAATGTTATCTGGGATGCACGTAGAAATTAAACCAATCAAGCTATTAACCATCCTTTTCTATGTTTGCCTGCCATTCGCTACTCACTAGCCCAGCCATCTTTTGCTTAGAACTAAAGGAATTAGGGGGGACTGCTAGATGTTGTTTATTAATAGATCGCATTTATGTCAAGAAAATCTTTGAATAGCTCTCCCACAAAACAAATATAGATCTAAAGTACCTCGAATAGCTCGCTCCAACAGCTGGAGTAGCTCGGTAGGCTAGAGCGTTTGGCTGTTGACCACAACGTCGAAGGTTCAACACAGCGATATCGGGCTCGTGTTATGGGATTTACGACCTCGTGAATCCTGCCATGTAAATTATAATTATACACTTTGTTGGTCTTCAAGGATAAAAACAGCAGATTGCACCTTAAGAAAATGTTGGAGAGTCACATTTGCTCACGCCCACGAATGTACAACATTCCTGCAAACAACGTGCATAGAGCACTATTATACTGCACTCTCAAGGCTAAAATTCCTGGACAGAGACAACAACGACATGATACGCTATTAGAGTGCCCGTGAATGTACAATAATATCTTGTAGCCTATCTATATTTTGATACACCACTGATGGCCTCTCAGAATCCAAATCTCTTGCACTCAAATAGACCCCTGGAGAAGGTGTGGTATCGGTGCGACACATGGGACAATTGGTATGCGAATGGAGCCACATATCAATGCATTCGACATGGTAAGAGTGCAAACACTCTGGCAAAGTTCGCAGTTCCTCACCTTCTTCAAATTCACTCAAGCAAATTGCACAAGTTCCATCATCACCCACCAAGCCCATACCCTTTTGGAACTTATAGGCTGGGATGAGTTGGGCCGTGGAATTCTCAATACTGCTTTGCGTTGCCATGGTTTCTATCCCATATCGTCGTGGCCGTTGCTGAGTAGTCGTAGCCCTGAACCGGCGCATGGCAATACAATGGTAGAGTGCGATAACAAGAGCTGCAGACCCAACGCCAATCAGAAGAACGGCAATTTTAGAGTTAATATCATCACCTTGTTTTGACATGATGGATGCTGGCAATAACTAAGCTAGCCTGTGCCTAGAGGAGGCAAGTTAACTAAAGACAGTGACGGTGTGTCCAAGACATGCACTTTGTCTACGCGGCATGAAGTATTGTAAGAAAAACTTGGGATAAACACAAGAAACACCATTTTGTCCTGTGTGAAACAAGTCGGTCACCAGGCAACTTGATTACAGGATGACCTTCCCGAGACTAACGATTACAACAAAATGGAGGTGTTGCTACTTTGCACACCAAAATCTCTAATCAGCCGGTTATATTCATTAGAATGACTTAATTTAATCATAACTCAAATTCCAAGTCAAGGATAATTTTATCTTTCCGTAGAAAATTGTTATTTAATACTTTTTAGCTTCCAGGCATCTTTAGGCCTGGAATTTTTAATGCAAAGTATACATTACCCACACGTATGTATATATAATTTATTAATTAATGATATTATTCGAATGGTGAGTTCTTGTCCGGGCCCCAAGTTTTAGATATTGTCCTCTGTTTTATTCGGTGAGTTTTCAAGGGTTGAACAAACCAGAATTATATAAAACGGAAACAGAGTTAACAAGGAGATGGCTCTATCTTATGAAATATCGATCAGTAGGAATAAAATAAAAGCGCAGCTGCCAGCTGAGAAAGCATTAGACGGAAGCTTCAATCAAGTTCATCCAGAAGCCAAAATCTTTCCCGTTATGAAAACCGTGGGTCCCACTTGAGGTTTGGGTTATGGGATTTGGGCCCATGATGTTTCTGGATAGTGTTAGCCTTATTTAACATGAAATGGGCCTCCTTGAAGTCAGATTTTTTCAGTTTGCCATAACACTTCATTTATTTATTACTCCATTCTTTAGGCTAAAAACCATAGAAGGATAGAGGACAGGATAACTGTTAAAAAAAAAAGACTACAAGGTACCTTTGCACAATTAATTATACATGAAATGTACAATAACGTGGAGCAGCATTGATTTGGAAGAACATTCACAGGGCACTTTTCGAAACTCTCAAGGCTAAAATTCCTAGAGAAAATAAGACAACCTTGCATAGTTACACAATTATATAGCCCGTGAATGCACAACAACGCCCTGTAGCACACCTCCATTTCGGTATGCCCGCGGTGGTCCCTCGGAATCTAAAACCCTTGCGTTCGGAAAAACTTGTGAAGGCGTGGCATCGGTGCGACATATGGGACAGTTGGAGTGTGAGTAGAAGAACCACATATCGATGCATGCCACATGGTAAGAGTGCAAGCACTCCGGCAACGTACGTAGTTCCTCGCCTTCTTCGAATCCACTCAAAGCAAATCGCACCCTTTCCATCATCACCTATCAAGCCCATACCCTTTGGTACTTATAGGCTGGGATGAGTTGGGCCTTATCTTGTTGGTTCATTCACGTGTGGTTGTGGCTCTGCTCGGTTATGTCCAGCTCTGTAGCGGGGGCAGCGCCAAGCCATGGCAAGGAAATGGTAGATTGTGACCAAATAGCTGCTGACCCAGCCCCAATAAGAAGAACTGCAACTTTGAGTTAAGGCCATCGTTATTGTTGTCTGACATTGTAGCTATTGGCAAGCTAAGTGCCTCTGTTCAGAAGAAGCAAGTTAAAGAGAGGCGATGAATTCAGATAACACTTTGTCTATTCACAGCTAGTTGTAATATTTCTAGGAAAATTATGCCATGAATACAAGAAAATCATTTTGTCCCACTTGCAGTTATGTGATCGAGTCTAGCAATTCCAAATTTTGACGATTACAACCGAAAATAACCAGATTCTTCAGTTTTGCTATATGGCCATGTAGTCCAGCCCAAACGTAAAAGGTCCAGTATTTACATTTACAGTGAAATCATAAAAGCAATTCCAGCTCCTAAGATGACGTTTTGTACATAATCAAGAAGATGGAGGTGAATTGTTAATTTTAAACTAGCAAATAAGGATATAAAAGTTAATTTTAAACTAGCAAATAAGGATATAAAAGTTAATTTAAAAAAAATTGAAGGGCTGGGTAGATGAGGGACTTTTCGATAATTAAACTAGCAAATAAGGAAAGAGACGTGTAAAAGCAAGGAAGATAGAGAAAATTGGAAAAATACGAAGGACCTTCTTTAATGGGGGATGCCTAAAGTCTTCCATGGGACGATTCATTACGGATTATGGCCCTTCAAGATATACACGTGTACCGAGGCATTAAAAGCAAGGGTGTGCTGAGTGATAGAAAATTGTTTTTCTTTTCTTCCTTTTTTTTTCAATGACAAATTAGAAAGCGTGTTCGTTTGTTGAAAATAAAAATGATTTTTCCCACTGAAAAAAAAAAGAAATACATTTAAAAAATACAACTAACTTTCATGAAAAATCAAAACCATAATTTATAATATTCATCTTAATATTTTATATTTGTGATGATATAATTAAAGAATGTTAATTTTATTTCATTCAAATTAAAAACTTATATTGTAACTCAAAAACAAATAATATGAGATTCATAAACAAAATTAGATTTATGACACTAACTAAATATGTAAATATAAAAAAATAATTTTAATCTCTTATATTGCTAAAAATTCATGTATAAAAGAAATAAATTTTATTGTTAATGTTTTTTTTTCATTTGAAGAAAAATAAAGATTATATTGAAAAACTATAGAGAATCTCTAAAATGAGTTTTGATTCATTATAAATTTGAAAAACTGGTTTTTTAGTTTTTTTATGGAGTTATGTTGTATTTGAATAAAAAGTTTTAGTTTTTCTTTTTCCCGGCTATTATTTTTTTAAAAAAAAATGAAGTATTGCATGATTTGTCTATTATTTTTATATTTCTTTTACAATAAGGTTCGGTGGATCAGCTTTACTAACATTAAAAAAATAAAAAAATAATAGTTTTACATAGGGCACGGGAACCCACAACAGATACTAACTGTGCCAGTTCATACCTGGAAAGAATCATTTTACGATTCATTGGCTGCTGATGTATATATCATTTTTTTATTTATTTTTTTTTATTTTTTTTTAGCTTTGGCTGCTAATTATCATTTCGTTCGATATGGTGGTGGGTTTTGAGGGGACTGAAATCTTCATGCTGTTGCTTTCCAAAGCTACACGTCGAGTCTCGAAGTGAAAGATGGAATCTTCAATAATGCTGCTTTACATTATTGCTAATCAGTTTCCACTCTCCAATGGCTTATCACTTTGATGGGCTGCAATTGGTTGTGATAAGGCTTCAAATAGAACGGCACCTGAAACCAATAGCGACTAGGCATTATCCAGGACAGTCCTCTGATAAGGAAACCGTACTTTATACTTTTTTTAGCTGCTAGATGCATAATTATTTTATCTCAGGCTTTCATTTGCTTACAAGACTCGGCCACTGGGGTTATGGTGACTTGAATTCGTCATCGAAATTCGATGCCGAGTTGGAAAATTTAAAATTAAAATAAAATGCACATAACTCTGGTTTGACGCCTTTCGATTAAAAAAAAATCGATGATATTGATTCTACACTGCCCTTAAAGTACTGATGCTGCGTGTAAAATACTATCAGGGACGCCTAATTACATCTTTCTTGCTATTGACGAAAGCATGATTGCATCTTTAATATCTTCAAGTCTATGGATATCATGACAATTATTACCTAAGATGGTATTTCTCTGTGTTTTTTTTTAATTTATTTTTTTTAGTTTATTTTTTTATAAATTATTGTAATATGTTGATATAAAAAACATTATTTAAATATATTTTTATAGTTATAAAAAACACGGTAAAAATAACACATTTTCGGAACTAACCTGTCTGGGAGTGTGGTTGCGGTTACTTTTTAAAGTGTTTTTCGTATCAAAATGCATCAAAATGATGTTTTTTTATTTTTAAAATCAACGCATCAAAACAATTCAAAACATATAAAAAAAATAATTTTTAATAAAAAAATTTAATTTTTAATAAAAAAATTTAATTTTTTAAAAAACACAGTTATAATCACATTTCCAAACACAACAAATCCTAGCGCTGGTTCAGCATATCTTCTAATATGTCTGGTTGTCTTTTCTCTTTCTTTTTTCCTGTACCGACCCACTAATCAAATCGGACAATATAGGCGTGGCCACGTTAGTCTAGGACAATCCAGTATCTTAAGTTCCTGATTAATCATGTACTAAAAACCACAAGTAAATCATGTTTCTTGTGTCACTGGATTTAGCATATTCCTCGGTGATGTTCTTCTTCTTCTACGGGTTGGTGAGAAGTTCCTACGAGAACTCAATTCTGTATAGCGTATTTCTCTCCCCGATTTTTAGTGTTTGTGATTGTGGGTTTTTTACTCTGCCGAGAATTGACAATAATAGTGGGAGGATTACGAAGATAATTTGATAGCTAAGAGTTGCTATATGTTTATTAAATATGCATCGAATGAGAAACAAAAACTCATCATGACGATCGGCCAATATATGACCTCGAAAATCTACGAGTCCAGGTGCCATCCAGTCATTGCCGATTATGAAGTTATATAATATTTTGCTTATAATTAAGGTACGGTTTATTCTGCGTAATAATAAAAATATTCTGTAGATTATTTTGTATTTATTTTTTAAAAATAAATTTTTTTATTTATTTTTATATAAAATATTTTATAAAAACATTGTTCAACAAAAAAAATTTATAGTCAACTTTGAAACATTTTCTAAAACAATATTTCTAGGTAATAAAGTTTCATAATTGTTTTATAAAAAATACTTCATATAGTATCATTCAATTATTTTCACTATCTTTTTCATCTCATCACCATCTTTGCCGCCACCTCTTTTTTCACCGTCAACATGATCAACTCGCAATTGTCATCTTTTATTTCACCACTACCTCACCACTATCTCCTATTTTATTACTATTATGACCACATCACCACTATCTCTAACATCATTATTGTCATCTTACCACCATTATCATCACTTTTCTTTTCACCTTCACCGTTATTTTTTTTATTATCATAATATTTTTTTATTATTATTATCATTATCACTATTATTTCATCACCACTTTCTCATAATCATAATTGAAAAATATTTTAAAAGAAAATATTTTATTTTACATATAAAATATTCCATGAAAAACATTTTACATCTAACATTTTTCATTGTTACGTTTTCTTCTGGTTTGATGCTTGGCTTGTTTATGTACGTGACAAAACATTAATGGATCCGGATTTCTAATCTACTTGTCCTTTAAACAGCCCCAATAGCTGCTTTTACGTATTGGCTCTTCAACATTTTGATATGGAAAAATTTATCCACTGCTTGGAGCAAGACTACTTGATTACCTTCCGCGAGCTCTTTACCTGGTAAACGGATATGCAGAGAATACTAATTTAGAAAACCGTGCCTTGAAGTTGAAGTTATGGATGAAAAAATCAAACCGAATTAAAACCAAAAATACTGAATCAAACTAGAAAAAACCGAGCCAAACTGATTTGAACCAGTTTTTGTTCTAAAAAACTGAACCGGTCGGTTTGAATCAATTTCAGTTCGGTTTAGATTTTTTTAAGAAAATAATATTTTAGTTTAGTTATTTTTATAATAAAAACAGAACCAAATAAAAAATAATTACCCCTGCTAAATTCGTCAAAAATTCCTGGTATTTATCAGAATTAAAAAATGGCGAGAAGACATCATTTCAGTATACCTAACAGGCCTCTAAAAGTCACAATAATTAATTTGTACGGGTTCGAATAACCACTGTCTTCTGCCCCTTGATTTTGCAGTACTATATGATATAAGCAAGAAGGTCTGGCTAATGTCAAATAATCTTATCCTCTAAAATAGTTGTACCAAGCGGTATGTGGGGGCTTCTCTTTTTCTGCCGTCTTGAATTCGACTTTCTCTGTGAATATCTGTTCCTCTCGTAATGTTTTACCTGTTTACTAGGTTTGCAGGGTGTTTAGTGGGCCGTGCGGAATAGTTGTGGTGTGCGCAAGCTGACCCGGATACCCCACGCTAATAAAAAAAATAAAAAATAGTTGTACCCACACATATAAGCTAATGTATTGAATCCATGCCTATTAAATTAAAATCATTAAATTTACGTAAACAGCAAAATTTGATTTTACTGGAAAACATTTTTTTTATAAAATGACTGGTCATGTTTTAAATTTTACTATTATTTTTGAATTCATTGATTTTAATCAAACAAGATAAATAAAATAATAGAAAGTTAAATATTTTATCATTTTATTCTTTATTAAATTATGATAATCTAATTTAATAGTATTTCACAAAATACAAGGAAATCTCGGTCCAAATATTATCTGGTTATTGGATAGCCATTAACCATCCACTCACTTCTATCTATAATTCTATATACACATGAAAGATTCGTCACTATGTACCGAGTATCTGTACGAATAAAATCTCAGCCATTCATTTAAACAAATCCAACGAGCTATACTTAACTGATATTACCAGTTATGTTTTACATAAAAAAACGAGACAGAGTTCCATGCTCTTGTCTGGTCAAAGCTCCGAGTACTCTGGCTGGGCCTGGCAAGATAGAAGTAGAACGCGAATTTCGCTGGTTGTTCCAACTTGTACGCGCGTGGAAATTAAAATTAAGTTTTTATTTGTTTCTGTGTTTTTTTAAAAATTATTATTATTATTATTATTTTGTTTTAAATTAATATTTTTTAGTGTTTTTAAATTATTTTGATGTATTAATATCAATAATAATTTTTTAAAAAATAAAAATATATTATTTTAATATATTTTTAAATAAAAATATTTTAAAAAATAACTGTAAGTATATTTTCAAATAGCTATAGAGCCGGGGAGGCCTTTCGCTGTTGCTTTTCAAACTTGCCCACTATTATAAAGCGAGAGAAGGAATCTTTAATAATGCAGCTAACTTCTTTATTTTTTGTTTGTTTTTCCTTCCATTAGTGTTTTAAAGAAAATGTGATGGCCAATAGCTTATCACTTCGGCGGATTAGACGACCGCCCGCAGAAAAGACCTGGGCCTAGCCAATCACGTAAAGCTATAATTTGAAGTGGCAGCAGTGCTGTCCTGGGGAGGCGATGCCGTGGTTCATGCATCGGGATTTTTTCATTTTTATAAGCTGACTTTGTGACATTATCAAGAATGTGGTCGTGTTGTTATATGATCCCATGCAATAATTGTTCTGAAAAATAGAAGAAGAAAGGAAACCTATCCCAAACCGGATGAGCTCACCCTCTGAGCTCTACTTTATACTTTTTATTCACTTTGTTTTATTTCCTGCTATAAAAAATATTAACAATCCATTTTATCTATCAATCAAATCTATTTTTTAAAGTATTTAATAAAATAATAATGATTTTAAAGTTTTAATTTTAAAAAGTCATATTGTAGCATATTTCTTGCTTTCAACTTGCAGCCACTTATTTACGTGTTTTAGTCTGTTTTTTAAAATATTTTTTATTTGAAAAAAATATTAAATTAATATTTTTAAAAATATTCTTTTAAGATTTTGAAGTAATGATATCAAAAATAAATAAATAAAATAAATAAATATTTTAATATATTTTTAATTAAAATATATTTTTAAAAAATATCATGAATCATGTTATTGATAACACATTTAATCAGCAAGTTTAATCAATCATGGTTTGTATAACTTATCAAATATGATATTAAATTGATATTTTTTTAAAATTTTTTTATGATTTTGAAGTGATGATATCAAAAATAAATAAATAATATATTAAATTAGAATATTTTTTTAAAAAATAGTATGAACCATGTTATTGATCGCACATTTAATTAGCAAGTTTAATCAATCATGGTTGTTTGGATGACTTAACCAACGTGACAGACTTTGACTTTGTTTTTGAATATGCGAGCACAAAAGCGTGTGAACTATTGACGAAATTAGTCTTGGTTCACGAAGCTGGGAAATGTGGTGGTTTTTTCTACAAGTGGTAGGCTGATAGTCGTTTATTTTCAAGACACGACAACGTCTCTGAGAGAGTGGATGACGTAATATCTCCGCGTCCTTGAAGCTTCCCGCCTCCTTCCTCTTCTTTTCCACAACAGTAGTTTTACTTTTATCCACTCTCGTAACAAACATAAGAATATCTTAACTTGTGATTCTTAAATATCTGTCATCCATGTCACCGTATGCTAGGACAAAAGGTATTGAAGAAACAGTACTTTCCAGGTGATTATCTCGAACAACCTCTCCAGAAACTTTTATTGGGCTAAAGGTTTTTTTTTTTTTTTAAGACAATGGTTATAATTATTTTTTAAAATAAATTTTATTTAGAAATATATTAAATAATATTTTTTTAAAAAAAAATTTTTTTTTGATATCATCACTTTAAAATGATCTTAAACTACTAAAAAAATATTAATTTAAAACAAATAAAAAAATAAAAAAATTTTAATTTTTTTCAAAACTCTTTTTGAAATGCAAAAACAAACAAGGCCAAGCCAGAAAAAGAATTTTTTTTTTTTGACAGATCTACATTTTAGATCATGTTTTCTTGCACCTATTAGGTATTAGATGTATAAAAATCATTTAAAAATTCACTATATTTTCATCAATATTAATACATATATCAGAGATATTTTATCTCTTAAATATTATAAAGGCAATATTATATTTTAGTCATTTATCTCCATAAAAAGACCTTTGAGTTATAAATATATCATAAATCATTAAAACAAAAGGTTCATAATCTCCATTATATACTGTATATTTATTTTCAAAGTATCTCTTTATGATATCATTGCGTTTTCTTTCAAAAAGTCACCAACTTAATCATTGGAGAGTCCCCAAATTCACCAAAGAAAATCTTTTGCGGGTATTAAGCATCGAGTCACTAACCACCTCAAAGGAAGAATGGAACAAATTGTCAAAATCAATAGATTAACCGAATATCCAAGCTACTTAGATTCTTTGGGACATCATCAATTGGCTTCGTTGGTGGAAAACTGATAAAAAAAGTCACTAGTTTCTTTCTAATTACATTTCTGAGTCATTCCATGACACACAACCATGAGCACTCTTGCCCATTCGAACTTCCAACAACTCATCAACCAAGTGCAACTCATCACTCAATAGGAAAATCAAGCTCTGCCACTTTATCAAATCCTGGCACCTGTGGCATCCCTGTTCTTGGAAGGGATTGACCAGGAGTCTCCTCGTGCAATAACACCACTCTCCAATTGATGGATCAAATGAATCTCTATAACCTAAAAAATCATCACGGGATATATCATCGCTAATATGAAGTCTATTTTTAAAATAAAATAATTGTCTTTCTGACATACACTTTCTTCCTACATATCTTTAATGGGGGCTTTCAGACTCTTTCACAATCTTCTTGGAAGGGTTTTTTCCTAGCACGATTGCACAATCTTCTTGGAAAATATTCTCCCCAGTACGATCGCACAATCTCCTTGGTGCGATTGCATAGTCTCCTAGAAAGGGTTCTCTTGAGGGCGATTGTACAACCTCTTTGGAAGGGGTTCTCCCTAATGCGATTGCACAATCTTTTTGAAAAAGGGTTCTCTATAGTGCAATGGATCCACTCTCCATGACAACTTGAGATGACCAACCTTAACAAAACAACAAGAATAACATAACTCTCTATATTGGCTCTCATACCTTATGTTATCTTTGGGGGTGATCTCAAATCTCTCACTCTCAGGTTTGATTTCTCTCTTGTAGGTAGCTCTCACATCCCATGTCATTGTTAGGGAGGCCATAGACCTTGAACTTTTAAAAACTACAATAACTATATAAGGAAGGAATTTATTTGGTATTCATGGTGCAACCACATTACCCTTATTAGGTTCCCAGTGCACGCGAAAGCTAAAAATAACAGTTCAACAGATAACATAAAATTATTTTATAGGCGAAAAGGGTTGTATGTGTGAGCCTGAATTCACAAGTTTATTTTTTTAAAAATATTATAAAATTAAAAAATAATAAGAAAAATCACAAAAATTGCCAAAACCAAAGCCCAACTATGAGATTCTTTATATCTAAAGATCTAATGGTCTGTATAGCATTGCAATGGATACTATAAGGAAAATGACCTATAAATCGCTTGTAAAGATTTAAGCATAATCTAATGATGGGATAAAAAAATTGTAGTCTTCTTTAGTCGTTTTTTGATCTGGCGCGGCCAGACCCCTTCTTAGTTCTAGACATGTCCTGGTGGTTCATATATGCACTTAGAAATGATCTAAATACAAGCTCATCCTCCATGGTTTTCTTGACCTACTAGAAAAAATCTCTGAATATAGGTTTCTTTATGGTTTACCTCTACATACTTAGAGTTCTCCTTTTAAAATGTGGTGCACACCCCACCACATGAGCTCTCTAGTTTTTTACCGGGGGTTTTCACCCTGCTTTTCATAAAAAAAAACTTGTCGTACCGAGTACTTTTATAAGTATTTGTATATAAATATCATAAAAACTTGGGGGGTCATTGATGAACCCAATTTTAAAGGCTCAAAAAACCCCTCAACAAATCTCTTTCGCACTCAGTCAGGGGAAGGACCCCCTCCTCCACTGGGCTCGGTCAAAGGACGAACCTGCCTTCTTTGAGCTCACCCAGGGGAAGAACCCATCATTCACTGGGCATAACTGCATTTTGGATCCCATTCTCCCTGCACCTATTAGGTGTATAAAAGTCTTTCAAGGACTCACAATATTTTCATCTGCATTAATATATGTGTATAAGATATTTTATCCCTGTAATACTATAAGAGCAATATTACACTTTGGTAATTCATTTTCATAAAAAGACTCATGAGGTATAAATAGACCATGAATCCTCTAAACAAAAGGTTTGGAATCTTCATTATGTACTGCATGTTTATTTTTAGAGTTTCTCTCTGTAATAGTATTGTATTTTCTCTAAAAAAATCATTAACTCAATCATCACAAAGTCTTCAAATTCATCAAAGAGAACTTTTTATGAGTATCGGGCACCGGGCCATCAGCCACCTAAAATGGAGAACGAAACAGATAGTTTAAAGATTAATCGATTATCCAAGAAATAAGTCTTACCCTCAGACTACTTGATTTTTTCATGACATTATCACCATTTTTTTTTTTATGATTGTGGATATAAAATACAAATGTTATAGTTATCAAATATAATCCGGTACGGCAAGTTGATCGACTGACTTACCAATACAAAATTTAGCTTTATATGGATTTGTTTTTTATCAATTTAAGAAGTTGACCTATTCATTTTTTAATTTTTAAAATTAAAATAACATAATTTTAGATCAAAAAATATATACATTGGAGCTGATTGTATCACGTCTCATCTAAATTTAACAAAATTAATCAAGTTATGAATTCACCCATCAAATCACCTGAATTCAATCAAGTTTTTAAATGGGTTTTAAGAGAGTCAACAAATCCATAGCCAAAACTTTAGTCGATTTAAACCTCAAACTATGTTTTGATAACCATAGTACTCGGCAATAAAATGAGTAAGGACAGGGAAAGTAAATAAATTACCGGATATCCATATAAATGAGGTCACAGCAGAAACTGAGGGAACAAAAATTATGAAGAGACCCATGCCTCGCAGGGATTTGGTGTTCTCGAGGTGACATCTATCCTCTTAATTTACAAGACAGTCCTTGAGATCACGTGATCGGACAGTTCCGTTAAGACGAGGTTTCAGAAGATTAAATGCCATAGATTGATTTTTTATCGATTAAACTTTTCCACTTATGTATGATTAGATTGAGTACGTGCTTGTTTGGATACGGGGTTTGTTTGCCAGAATGTTAAAAATTATGTTTTAAAGTGTTTTTTTTAATATATTAAATATTTTATTTTTTATTTTTTATATTAACAAATTAAAACGATAAAAAATATATAAAAAATAAGTTACAATAAAAAAATCAATTTTTAAATAAATAATATTTTGACTACACTGTCAAACACTTAATTATTATATAAAAATTAATTTACAACAAAAAAAATTAAATTTTAAATAAATAATATTTTGAGTACACTATCAAATGCCCAATTATTTGATAAATCAAATCCAAATAAATATTCTCATGCATTTCAAAAAGAATAGTGAAATCAATCAATGATTTGTTAATAAATGTCATTTCAGGTTATTTAATAGGTTTTAACTTTTATTTTAACACCATGTTTGTTTTTGTATTTTAAAGATATTTTTAAAAAAATTAATTTTTTTTATTTTTTTACTTTAAATTAATATTTTTTTGTGTTTTCAAATCATTTTGACATGCTGGTGTTAAAAATAATTTTTTTTTAAAAAAATAGTATTTTAATACATTTCTAAATAAAAATCACTTTAAAAATAACCACACTCCCAAACATGTCCACTAGTAACTATAAGGGCAAGCTAGATCATGGATGAAAATGAAAATAAGTTATTTTAAGGAGTGTGAAATGCGTACTTAGTTTGTGTTTGTTAAGTGGTTATTTTTTTAAAATATTTTTAAAATAAAAATATATTAAGATAACTTTTTTATATTAATATATTAAAAACAATAAAAAATCTTTTAAAAATTATTAATTTAGTTTTTTTGAAGTAAGTACAAACTACTATAATGTCATATGAATTTAGTATTTTTTCAAGTAAAAAAAACATTTTTAAAAGTACAAACTACAGTAATGTCATATGAGCATTTAGCCCAAGATATTTTTATAATCAAGGATTTTATTTTGTTTTATTAATGAATAAATACACATATAGCCCGATTAGTTTATGGAATATTAAAAAAAAATTACATATGAAATTACATTTCAAATATATTTGTCTCAAAAAGAAATTTTTGATTGACCAAATGATTAACCAAATTAGACCATGATTAAATTCATTAAAGTTTTGACAAAATCAAGCATAAGTCATGAAAAGGAGAGCGATGTTGCAATATCGAAATAATAAAAAGAAGCACTTATAGTCGTAGAATGATCTTCATTTGCATCCACCTGAAACATTTCACATCGTGACAAATTGCGTGTTTTTTCTCCCATGTTTTAAAAAATAAAACCAAACCCAAATAAAACAATAGCTAGATTCCAAAACTAAAATATCCATAAATAAAATTTAAAATTTAAATACAAATACCATATTCTTTCGTCTTATATGCAATAAAGATACAAAATTTTTCATAGCTTTTAAATTTTTTTTAAAGTAGATATCTGAATTAACTTGCGCTCACCTCGACTAATCTCACAGGTCCTGAAATTAACGACCATATAAACCTTCTGTAGCCCTGATGTTTGTAAGACTCGATCCAGTAAAGGACAAGATTAGTTGAGCTACATTACTCAAGGTTAGCTTTTAACTATCATAGCTTTTAAATTTGATCAATGGATTGAGTAAATTGATTTTGATATTAACTTGAACAAATTAAATTAAGCTAGCTAGGTTGACCACAACTAAAGACCTTGTTTTTTTTTATATAAAAAAATCTAAAATAATATTCTTTTGAATAAAAATAATAAATCATGATAATCTGAACTTTTATTCAAGTTAAATAAGGGACCGTATTAAGAAATTAAAAAACAAATCCTAATTCCAACTCTGATTATAAATCAAATCCAGCTCCATGTCTAGCTTTGAAAAAAGTCGTAACTTCCAGGAACGCACATGCAAGCAAAAGAAAAAAGGGCAGCACTCAACGTGAAAAACTTAATTAAAAAAGAAAAGAAAATGGGAACTGCACTCTTATCCTCTCGAGGGGGAGTTTTTTTTGCACTTTAATGGTAGGTAGCTTACTTAGCATGTGCTGGGCGTGTGTTCGGCATTATTATTGTTTTTATAGTTACAGTTTTTATAAAATATATTTTTAATTAAAATTGTTATGAAATAAATTTTTATACGTAAAATAAATAAAATAAATAGATTATTTTAGTTTATATAAAATTAAAATTATATAATTATGTATGGAATTTAGTATGAAAAAATTAACTAATAAAATGATTTTTTTTCCTATAATTAATTAATTTTTATCTCAATAACAAAAGTAATCTAAAGTTGTAGTAAATACAAAAGGAATACAAAAAATGTACTATCACCCCATGTTGTCTCTCCGTTTTTATCTTTTTGCCCTTTTTTTTTCTAACAGCTTTTAACACACAAGACGCCAATTTTGACCCCTCCAATTGCTCTTATCACCGTTACTTAACGTCAACCATTATCCAAACGGTAGGGTTAACTGGTGCAGGTCTTTCCTAATTCACTCCGTCTCTTTAAAACACACTCCGTTACTATCTCCACACTCTCCTTCTCTCTCTCTAAGAATAGGGATCGAGTGCGAAAGTCTCCGTTTCGGGTGGATTTTGAAGCCTCTCTTTTTAGGTAATTTTCGAATCTCCTTGATTTTGTCTTTTTAATTCTAAATATTTTTTTTTCTTCTTTTTGGGATTATGGGGTTCTATTTTTGGTGAATTTGATTGCTTTCAATCTGTAACTTTATTTTCTTACTATTATCAGAGAATTTGTATTAGATTCTAGGGCTTAACGAGTCGTTACTCGTTTTGGATTGTTTTTCACTTTTTGGTTCTTAATAAGTTTGAATAGAATTTAGAGTATCGATTTTAGAGGGTTTTTTTCATCTGGGTTTTCTTTTAAATCTGAAGTTTTCACTTTATGTTTCTTCATTTCTTGTTTGAAAATAAGAGATTTCTCTTAGAAGCTATTATTTTCTTTGTTTTCTTGGCATCCAGGTAGTGGGTTTTTTTTTTTTTTTAAAAAAAAGTGTAAAGAGTGTATTAGACTATTAGTAGTTAGAAGTGGAAAAGGGTTTTGAGTTTTTTTTGGGTTAATTTTTTTTTTGTTTTGATTTTTCCAGGTTGCCGATGAGCTAATGACACCGATATTAAAATTTGCTGTTTTGCTGATTCTTAGATGAAACTCTGCGAATTGTTGTTGGGGGAATTGGTGGGGATTTGAAATCATGAAGATGTTTATGAGCTGCTTGTTTGGTTTTGTTGATTGAGGGTGCGAAGGTCTGTAAATATATAGATATATATATATATATATATATATCTATATTTTTTGTTTTTGGTTTTTATTCGCGTGTCCAATAAAGATGTTAGTCATCAGCCTTTAGTAGTTGTGGTGCCGGGATTGCAAATCACAAGCCCAGAAGCAAGAAAAACAGTGATGGGGGAAGCTCTTCTAACGACTTTATCGATGGAAAATTACCACCCATCTACACTTCTTTCGATGGATTCAGGTTCTCTTGCACATGATGAGTTGGAGAGGGAGATGAACCGGTCAATCATTCTTTCACGGCCTCCTGATATCAATCTCCCATTGTCATCTGAGCCTAGTCCACCTCCTCCCCTTACTTGGAACGATCCGTGTGACATCCTGGATGTAGGTCTTGGGCCTCAGATCTATGAGACTGAGACAATTGTCACTATTCCAAAAATTGCGAAGAAATGTGCAAAACGCCTGGATAGCATTTGGGGTGCCTGGTTCTTCTTTAGCTTCTATTTCAAGCCTGTTTTGAATGAGAAGTCGAAATCCAAAATAAATAGGGATAGTAAGGGTGTTTCTGGGTTTGAGAAATCTGATTTGCAGCTTGATGCTTTTTTGGTTCAGCATGACATGGAGAACATGTACATGTGGGTGTTCAAGGAAAGGCCTGAAAATGCCCTGGGTAAAATGCAACTGAGGAGCTACATGAATGGGCATTCTCGCCAAGGGGAGCCCCCATTTCCATTCAGTGTTGACAGGGGCTTTGTCCGGTCTCATAGGATGCAGAGGAAGCATTACAGGGGTCTCTCCAATCCTCAGTGCGTTCATGGTATTGAAGTTGTTCGATCACCTAATCTCGTTAATCTTGATGATGAAGAGCGGAAGAGGTGGGTGGAGCTTACAGGCCGAGACATCAATTTCTCCGTTCCTTCTGAGGCAAGTGATTTTGGTTCATGGAGGAACCTTCCAAGCACAGAATTTGAGCTTGAGCGCACCCCTGCTGCACTAAAGAGTAATGGAAATGCCCACCCAAGAAAGTTGCTTAATGGTACGGGTCTGAATCTGTCTACCCAGTCCTCGGACCACAGCAATGGTGAAGGCCTTGACTTGTCTCCTATTAGCAACAAGCGGAAGCATTGCAATGATGATGAATTTTTGCATTCTGTTGATATGAATACCCATCCGGTTGAGCCAACGTGGTTAAACGAGTTCAGTGGGGTAATGAAGAATGTAAATGGGCCTGTTACAGCAGCGAAAACAATATATGAGGATGATAAAGCCTTTTTAGTCATTGTCAGCTTGCCCTTTGCAGATCTTCAAAGGGTCAAAGTTACTTGGAGGAATACTAAATTGCACGGTATTGTTAAGATATCTTGTACAAGTACAGCTTGCATGCCATTTATTAAGCGGCATGATAGGACATTTAAGCTAACAGATCCAACACCAGAGCACTGCCCTCCAGGGGAATTCATTAGGGAAATTCCCCTCCCAAACCTGATTCCCGAAGATGCAAAGCTGGAAGCATACCGCGATGAGACAGGAACAGTGCTTGAAATTATTGTGCCCAAGCATCGTGTAGGACCAGAAGAACATGAAGTTCGTGTATGCCTCCGGCCCCCTCCTTGGAGTGAATGAGCATTTGTCAACCTGAAACAGGCATTGGTTTGAAGATGTAAGGATGGCTAGAGTGTTTGGTGCTTCATTGTTTACTAACCTCATTCCATGAAGCAATCTATGAAATGATATTTTCCCTTTTGCTAGATGAAACTTCATGTCTTTTCTTTTATAGGTTTATATTTGCGATTCATGTTTAAACTGGGTGGCTTTACCAAGTAAATTATTCTTATTCCCCAAGGGAAGAACTCTAATTGCTCATTTGACTTCGGAATGCACTAATGACCGCTTTGCTTTTTTTAAACTTTCAGCTCCTTGGACGTGTTTCAAGGGATGAGCATGGACTTGTAACCTCATGTTTGCATCCATTTCTGTGTTGTGCTACTTGTGTGACCTTATAAATTGTTTATGGAGTATGCTTGCTGCTGCTTGCAAATGTAGTATGGATTAAATAGAGGTTGTTAGGTAGCGAGAATACTCCTGTCAGTGCTATCTTCTACTGATTGTATAGCTGTTTGAATATTTGTTTTAGATAATGAGAATAATGAAGGCATTTACTATCTGTTTTCTGTTCAAAGCTGGATTAAATTTCTGTTCATGTTAGAGCCCGGCTGCAATGATATGGTCAGCAGAGTATATTTTTTTTTTTGCGAGTAGTTAGGTTGTATGGCCTAAGTTTCCTTCTTCCTTTTGATCTGGGGGTGATACGCAAGTTGAATCCCCATGGAACCGGAACTCTCAACTTACTGCAAAAGGGTCCCTAGCGGCTCCCGGTCATAATAAAGGCGAATGGGTGCAGTTATCATTGTCTTTTCACGGGCTGCATGAAGTAATGGTTAGTCGTAGCTTGTTCTTAAGACGAGGCGTACTCAGATTATACAGCCTGGTTATTCTGGTTACTAGCAGTTTTCATGTCGCAAAGTGCTCCATTTCTTTGCCACTAGGACAGTGGGAACTCGTGTGTTGTGCTGGCTATGTGCAGGTCATGTATCGATTTAACTCTCGTTGATGACTGCTGGTCTCGAATTTCTTGTTCACTAGTCGCTGTTCCTTTGTATTCAGATTTTCCTTGTCACCGACCTGTTCACGTGTTCATTTCCTGGGAGAATATCCCAATATTATTGGAGGCCATCACCATGATTTCTGATTCATCAGGTTTATGTTCGTTGAACTCTGCTAAGATCATGGGTGCATCGATCTTGGATATTAATAAACTCAATTAACTGCCCAAGTCAATTATTCTTGCCGACAATCTCCACGTGTATAACTGTGACTCTTGCCAAACTCCAAGAAGGGTAACACGTGGAGGCAGTTGCCAGTGATCATAACAACAAGAAGCACTTGTCGGATGGAAGTTACATTTGATACGTTGACCACTAACTGATTATAGCCTATATGAAGGTTGAAATTGTCGAAGGAGGCAGAAGCCGCAGAACCACTAACCGTGGATAGCTTATGAGGTTGAATTGGAGGGTGGCATTGCTGGTGGCTAGAATTTTTTAGGGCTTTTGATTAGATGCTTGCCCAGATGGAATTATAGGGCTCAAGAAACAGTAAATAATGAATCTAAAACAGAATTGTTTCCCAGTTTTTAAGAGAAGAGACGATCCTCGTTGTATTTAAGGAGTGTTTGGTAGACTGAATTTTGCATGTTTTGTGTTTGATGTGCATTGTATTGGACAATTTGTTTTGTTTTGTATTTTGTAGATATTGGACTAGATAGAATAATATAATACAATGACAATAATATTTTGTCTATTTAATGTTTGAATTGTAGATTATAGTATATATTGTTTTATAAATCAAAACCTAAAAATAGATACTCAAATATAAGGTTAGGGTAAAATATTGAAAGTCTATTTTACTCTTAATATGTATTACTGTGAAACCTATATTTATTTATAAAATAATTAGATATTATTTTTTCACCTTACTTTATATTTAGTGTTGAAATTATAAATATTATAATAACCCTAATTATAAAATCTAGATTGACCTCTCGGGTCAACTCGGGATCCGACAGACCTAGAACCTGGATCGGTCTAGGTTTAAACAAAAATAGAGGAAAGATTAACCAAACCTGACCCGTTTGAAAACCCAAGACAAAACACAGATAAAAAATATGTTGATATTTTTTGGTTAAAACAGTTTGCTTTGGTTCTTTTTTAAAAAATGGTTCAACTCAAGTTGATCTTCCCCGACCCTTGTCTCGGGTCGATCCTCTAACCAGGTTTTAAAACTATGATAATAACTATTTTTATCTTTATTTTGACCTGGATCAACTTGGGTTGACCCTCTCGGCCTTAATCTGGGCATTGCCTCGGGTGGACCCCCGAGTCGTATTTTAAAACTATAATAATAATAATTATTTTTATTCTTGTATTGACCTTTAAAAACTTGTGTTGATTCTCTTTACCGTTGACAAGAGACACAAACTTATCTCTAGTGAATTCCTAATTCAATCACCACTTCTCAATCAGATTGATAGGATAATAACAAAAATTTAGATCGTTAATTTTTCTTTAATTTTTTTCTTCTGTATAGAATTGAACAAGATTGACATGTCTTTTTTAATGGAACAAAAATTTCTTTATCAAAACAGCTTAATATCTCAATTTTAGGACCATCTACGCGCAAATGAGAGGCTATAAGCTTCTGCTACCTCGTCATGTAAAACAAATGAATAGAGAATACAAAGAAATAATTCCCCAAGTGGATTCCCAATACTATCAACTCAAATATTAGATGAAGGTAGAGAGAAAAAAACAAAGAAAATACATTTAAATTAAAACGGGAAAATAAGCTGGGTTTCTTCACAAGAGAGCCACTACCACTCGGCAAGCGGACAAACAGGGGTAGAAAACAAAATCAAGCCCAAATTAACCATAACAAAAGCCAGTAAAGGCAACTAACATGAAACCCTAGTAGAAAATGTTCGAGGAGAATTTCAATCAATCGACTTCTTCAATCTTAGGGCCAGCACCACTGCCGCCAGTCGATGGAATATCTTCATCCATGCTGCCACCCATGTCAGGACCAGCGCCTTGATACATCTTGGCAATTATAGGATTGCAAATGCTCTCCAGCTCTTTCATCTTGTCCTCGAATTCATCAACCTCCGCAAGCTGGTTGCTGTCCAACCACTGAATGGCCTGATCAATTGCATCCTCGATTTTCTTCTTATCAGCTGGGCTAAGTTGGGATCCAATCTTCTCATCCTTCACGGTGTTTCTCATGTTATAGGCATAATTTTCCAAGGCATTTTTAGCTTCAACCTTCTTCTTGTGTTCCTCGTCCTCAGACTTGTACTTCTCAGCTTCCTGTACCATTTTCTCAATCTCCTCCTTTGACAGCCTTCCCTTATCATTAGTGATTGTGATCTTGTTCTTCTGGCCAGTAGTCTTGTCCTCAGCAGAGACGTTCAATATACCATTGGCATCAATATCAAAGCACACAGTGATTTGAGGAACACCCCTTGGTGCTGGAGGAATGCCAGATAGCTCAAATTTTCCCAGTAAATTATTGTCCTTTGTTCTTGCTCTCTCACCCTCAAAAACTTGGATCAAGACACCAGGTTGGTTGTCTGAATAGGTGGAGAACACCTGCTCCTTCTTTGTGGGGATGGTGGTGTTTCTTGGAATTAAAACAGTCATGACACCTCCAGCTGTTTCCAATCCCAGAGAAAGAGGAGTGACATCCAAAAGTAGCAAATCTTGTACCCTCTCATTGCCCTCACCACTCAAGATTGCAGCCTGGACAGCAGCACCATAAGCAACAGCCTCATCAGGGTTAATGCTCTTGCAAAGCTCCTTCCCATTGAAAAAGTCCTGCAACAGCTGCTGCACCTTGGGGATTCTAGTAGAACCACCAACAAGGACAACGTCATGGACAGTGCTCTTGTCCATCTTAGCATCCCTCAAACACTTCTCTACAGGCTCCATGCACTTCCTGAAGAGATCCATGTTCATCTCCTCAAATCTTGCACGAGTGATGGTTGAATAAAAGTCAATACCCTCATACAGAGAGTCAATCTCAATGGTGGTCTGAGCAGTGGATGACAGAGTCCTTTTTGCCCTCTCACAGGCAGTTCTCAACCTCCTAAGAGCTCTGGGACTTCCACTAATATCCTTCTTATGTTTCCTCTTAAACTCCTGAACAAAGTGATTCACCATTCTGTTGTCGAAGTCCTCACCTCCAAGGTGGGTATCTCCAGCAGTGGCCTTCACCTCAAAGATACCCTCTTCAATGGTAAGAAGAGAGACATCAAAAGTACCACCACCCAAATCAAAGATGAGAACATTCTTCTCGCCAACACTCGTTGCCTTCTTGTCAAGACCATAAGCGATAGCAGCGGCAGTGGGTTCGTTGATAATACGCATGACATTTAGACCGGCAATGACACCAGCATCCTTCGTGGCCTGCCTTTGAGAGTCATTGAAGTAAGCAGGGACAGTAACTACCGCATTATTGACAGAGGTGCCAAGGAAAGCTTCAGCAATCTCACGCATTTTAATGAGAACCATTGAAGAAATCTCCTCGGCAGAAAATTGTTTCTCCTCGCCCTTGTAGGTAACCACAATCATAGGCTTGTCACCAGGACCAGCAACGACCTTGAATGGCCAGAGCTTGATATCACTCTGAACTGAAGGATCGCTGAATCTCCTACCAATCAAACGCTTTGCATCTGCGATTCACGTAAAAAATACGCCATCAGTGACCAGCATACTTGTAGAATTAGTGCATAACCACAATAAGAAATGACAAGCAGCGTTGTTAATTGTTTTAGCTTCACTATTATTCTGATCCCCACAAAATTATCAATCCGGTGACTGTCTGGTTCACACTAATCAAATACACTTCGTTTTTATTCTCCTAGACAATAAACCATGGATAAATCCTAACCAAATATCAATTTTCCAAACAAGATTTCATTTAATTTTGTGCTTGACCAAAGACCGTGTTTCTCTATATATTAAAGTAATTAATCACACATAATTAGGACAGGACATATGTGATCCATCCTAATCCTTCGCCAAATCAAGCGATTGATACTAAGAACCTGTAAATCTACACCTTAACTCCAAGATAATCAGTAATTTCACATTAAGCTCTGCCTTTAATTCTGATACTGTAGCCGCAACTGCTTCATCCGTGGGATGTAAATAAAAAATTAAATTCAAAGCAAATTCCAATTTTTCAAACAGTCTAAAAAAACAAACAAATATATGATCCTACAACATTAAAAAGGAAAAGAAATGAAGTTTTGAATTAATGTACTCACCAAAGACGGTGTTGATGGGGTTCATGGCGACCTGGTTTTTAGCAGCATCGCCAATCAAACGCTCTGTATCAGTGAAAGCAACATAAGACGGTGTCGTTCTGTTGCCTTGATCATTAGCTATGATTTCAACTCTGTCATGTTGCCATACGCCGACGCATGAGTATGTTGTGCCTAGATCGATACCGATCGCTGGCCCTTCTCCTTTTCCTGCCATTGTTGATTTAACAAAATAAACTACAAAGTTAAGACTAAGACTAAGATCGAGAGCAGAGAATTATTTTAAGCTTGATGATTTCTGAAAGACGCTGAAATTTGAAGTGGAAAGAGCCGTTTTTATGCATGTTTTTTTGGGTTTCGAGAAGAATCGATTAGTGAAATATGAGTGGTTGGATTTAAGATATTAATGGCCGGTAAGTTTCTCGTTGGTTCGTGAAGTTTCTTTTTTTCTATTTTATCTATCTTCCTTGCGTCAAAGACACGGGAACCAAATCTAGCTTCTTCCCGCGTGATTCTGTATTCATTTTTAATTGGAAAGCCCGATCGATATTGGGCCCATAACGAGGCAGCCCAACACTCCTTTATTTTGAGATGGGCCCGGCTCCCCTTGAATCTCCCATTCATGTTTATTTTTCAGCAAACCTAAAAAAAGAAACCCAAAGCTCATGGGGACAATCTCTATTACATATCTCCACGAATTACGAAGATTTATTTTTCTTTTATTTATTTAAGGCTACCCAACAAAGTATCTCCTATTGATTTTCAAAGTAATTATTACTTAAAAAATATATTAAAATAATTTACTTTTTATTTTTTATATCAGAATTATTCAAAAATATTAAAAAAATTAATTTTAATTAAAAATTAAGATTTTGTATAACACTTCTTGGCTGCCGACATCTTTGTTATTTAATAAATAAGTTAAAGTTATTAGAACCCAAATCTGCTTTATTAAAAGAATTTATAGAATACACGATCACTATTTAAATTTTAGTTCATAAATATGAAATTTGTGTGAGTCTTCTTTCCGAGAATATTCAAAAGTTGATAGCATTTTTTAGGAGTAAAAATGTTTTTTATATAAAAATTTATTATTTTTAAAATAAAATTAACGTACGTTTATTTTAAGAACATTCTTCTCAAGACTGGGAGAGAGGCACAGTTTTGAAATTTTTTGTGGTTGCAGACATGAAGCAATTCTTTTTATTACTATAATCGATTAAAAGTAATTCACAGCAATTTATGTAAACACGCCCTTCAAAATAATATAAGATTCCGATCAATTACGAGACGAAAACTGGCCGCATTCATACGCTGGCAACATTCTCATGTGCAAGAGGTTGACCGTTTCCCTTTGATGTTCATTTTAATTAATGATTTGCTTTTCCAGGAGGTGGAACAGCCTGTTAGTTTCCTGCGTGCTCTTTGTTAAGGTTTTCAGGCTATTCTCTATGATCTCCTGGCCTGGTAATGAGGTTTTTTATATTTGTTGTCGATCTTGATAGTTAATGAAACTACCAAGGTATAAGAAAAACGCACGTCATATGCAAGATGCTGGAGCAGCAGGACTTCCAGTAATGAAATAGAGATCGTGCAATGTGCTTAAGTTGTGAAAACTATTCATATCTCAAAACCTAACAATATCATTATCAATTTCTGGAAGAAAATACATTCTTCTGCAAGTTTGCAGTGGAGATGTTTGATGTCTAAAACATTTGACCTACAAATGTCTAAAACATTGAGCAAGAAAAGGCTCTCTCTCCAATCTCAGACATGGATAGAAGATCTGTGCCGATTTCCGATCGGGCTGGGGCCTGATGGAGCCTTGTGAATAGTGTCTTTGAACTTGGTTCCGGATTTCTACAATAAATTAATGGAAAGGGGGGTGATCAGTTTCTACCATAGAAATTAAAAGTGTAATAAAGAAGATTGTATGAGGATACCAGAAATATATGTAGAAGCAAGCACCATACTCACCCAAGAAGCTAGTTTATATCTGGTGGACCTCAATATTGGTTGTGCATTTTTTAGCCTGGTATCAACTACATGAAGAATAAAAAAGAATGAGTTCATTTGTTCTTACTCCATTCTTAAAAGAAAATTCAGTTTACTTCACCTCATGTGTCATCAAGCTTAGAAGTATAGTTTCTTGCCTGATTTTGCAGCTTGAACCACGATTCCTGCAGAGTAATGACACTGATCAGAAGCTATGAGGAATGCAAGGAGAGCATATGCTAGAATCTGCTTTCTCTTCATTTTGGGCACAAGAATACGCAGGGTTTGAGTTAACACTGAACAGGGAAGATATGACGTGGGGACTTAATAAGCATGAAGAACATTATATACTGATTCACTTCATAATTAATCATTGCTCAGTTTGAATCTATGGAAGTTCAGTTAAAGTTGTCTGGGAATCCTATGCCACTGTCCATACAGATTCAAGCTAATGAAGCTAGAAATGTTGATTCTTGTCATTGTACGTTGACTTTTGCATGGTTAATATTGCGCAAATCATATAAGAAAGCCATCAATTCTGCTGCCCTCCTAGTGCCAAGCCAAAAGCTTGTCACAACAGCTGTGCTAGAGCACTGCTAGTATGAAATGTTGGGATTTTCCATCCAAATTGCTATGCTGCATGCATACTAATTCTCTACTCAGATTTTTTACAATTTATATATGTTTATAAATTCCACTAGCACGCTCGGAGCGAAACGCAATGTCTGGTATGCTCAGCTTAGCATCTGAGCGCTGCTTCTTTCCAAGACTCCTCGACTAACAATATATATTGTCCATGATGTGTCTTTCGGGAGCTAATTATTGTCTTATATTTTTTTAACTAAATCAAGCTATCCTGCTGCTGATGAGAAGAGCGAATACAGTTTCGTGGGAAACGAGCCCTTTTAACTGTGCAGCTGCGCATGAAAGATTTAAAAGGCACTACGATACTCTTGCAGTGGGCTATCTTCTCTCTATTGGCAGTGATTTTCTAAATGTCAAAAAGCCTAGGCAGCCCTTTCAAGATCCACGGCACTCTACAGCAAAAATTCGGTGTATTCTTTAGATGCCTAGAGTGGGACACCACTTGTAAGAGAGGAGAGCTTATCCAAGATAATGATGCTGCATGCCTGCTTGACTTGCTAATGAGACGAGTTATAATCATGTAGTTATGATCACTATTAATAAAGATTTTTTGTCTGCATTTTTTTAGTCTTATTAGGTCATTGATTACATTCTCATTTAGGCTTGTCGATCAAAAGTTGTTTGGCTGCTTTGGATTCCTGTTGTGCTTGTGGTTGACCTCACTCCAACTTTTTGACACTCCTCGTTCATGAATGCGCCATGATAAAACACCTTTTTTTTTTAGATTTTATTGGGGGGTTTTTCACGGTCGGTATTATTTGTTTAAAATTAAAAAAATATATATGTAAAATTAAAAAAATTAGTATTGTTTTTTCTGATGTAAAAATTGAATTTTAAAAAAATAAAAAATATTATTTTAATATATTTTTAAATAAAAAACACCTTTAAACACAATATTTTATCAACTGTCGAATGGAATCTTAGTTTTCCAATTACTTGACACTTGCTGGAAGTACGGACTCACTTTCATGAATGATGCAGCTTTAATCTAGGCTTGTTTGAGTCTGCAAGACTGCAACTAAGCCGCCGTTAGTTTTTTTTCTATGTGACGTTCCTGGTTCCCGAGCTGGCAAGTGAGACTAACTAGACTAGCTTCTTCTTCTTTTCTTTTTTTGTAGAGTGTTCAAATTGTTAATAATGTTACCGGCCGGAGGTCTGAGTCCAAAGTTTTAATTGGTTGAGATTGTTGCCGTAAATTTATAGCACGGTGTTTTTCTTAAGAAAAGAAAAATAAACAGATTAAGCTGCAGCTACACCTATAAATATAATTGATAGGCAACCGTCTTGGATTGATATTGCAATGTATCTATCTTCAGCTTCTAAAGGTGGCGACAGTTGGTGTAGAAAGTTCGACAGAATTTTGCAAGCCCAACTGCCAAAATGCCAAGTCAAACTATGTAAAGTTCCAACAGCTGGTGCTAGAGGTCCCGAGTTCAATTCTGGGAATGCCCCAAATCTTGAGGGTTTTTTATTTTTTATTCATGGGCCTTCCAAGCTTATGTTGTCTCCCGAGTCACAAACTTTCAACCAGTCCGATTTTGTTGTATGATGAATTAAGCGCTCTGGGGGTATTCGGCAATAGAAAATCCCTATGCCAAACAATTTCACCATATTGAATCATGATTTCACTTTATACTTGTATTAGTTATTCCATGGTCTTCTAGTTTACCTCTGGGTATTTAGAGCGTGTTAACGATTGTTTTTAAGATGTATTAAAATAATATTTTTATTATTTTTTAAAAATTATTTTTGATATCAATATATTAAAACAATAAAAAAATATTAAAAAATATTTTTTAAAAAACACTATGTAGAGCATAATTATAAACAACACATCAACTGTTTGTTTCAGGATTTTAAAAGTATTTTTGAAAAAAATTTAAAAAAATTATTTTTTTGTTTGCTTCAAATTAATATTTTTTATGTTTTCAAATTATTTTAATACGCTAATATTAAAAAAATTAAAATATTATTTTAATATATTTTTAAATAAAAAATATTTTAAAATACACCTAAAGGTAACACTTTTATTCTCGTACACCCCCACACCAGTTGAATGCCATTGTTCGAAAGTTACGTTCCAAAACGAGCTGAAATCCACGGATAAAAGCCCAAATGCTGTGTGGCACTCAAAGATCCCTGGTAGGCTAGTACCGTGATATTAATTGATACTGTTATGAGGGTAAAAAAGAGAGAGGAAATCTTTAACTTTGAAGTGGTGGGCCATGATTCGTAGATCACGTCGAGGGAAGGCGTTAAAGAAGACGTGGTGGGCTGTTTTCCCTGCTGAGGGCCTCCAGGTCATGATATTTTCAGATATGCCTTGCCATACCAATTTCAAGACAAGTAGGGGAATCGAGACCCCGCAAAAAGTGATGATAACAACCGTGCCAAATCTTTTTTTATCCCAAAAAAAGAGAATCTCCCGTACCGAAAGTTACACACACAGGCATAACTGCACATTGGGCGGTAGATATCCAAATTCCAGCTGAAAAGACATTCGTTTATTATCCCCATCAAGGGCGGTCAACAAGAAAAAAGTGCTGTGCTGTGCAGGGATTGCCGATTCTTTAATTACCAGAAATTAGAGTTTCTCGTACTCCAAAGTTAATTTTGATATTTTAAAAAAATAAAATAATTTTTAAAAAAAACTTTGAATACAATACCCAAAAAAACCAATCAGAGAAAATATATAAATTAAAAAATGGTTAAGAAAAAAAAGATTTTCAACATTCTCGACATCAAATAATGCTAGTAATTAATTCTATAAAAACAGAGCTTTTAGAATCTACTCGTTGAGAGATTATGGAATACAGAGTTATATTTATTTCATCATGTTAGAGATTAATAGTTTGGTGAGTGGGGAATTTGAGTTTAAGATTTCCTAGAATTGATTACTAATTGGACCGTTTTTCGACCACCCCTTGGTGAGTGGTTAGAACGTAAAATCAGGTGTTCATCGTGTCACAATTTTCCAGTTTTCTCCTGTGTGTTGGACTTTAGAGCAAACAGGGTGGTGGATTCTGATAGAACACTTTCACCTTATCTCTGTCTCCAAGCTTCCGATACCGCAATTTCCCCGGATTTTATTTTCTCCTCTTTTTTTTTTTTTTTATTAATTTCCCTGCACCCACTGAGAGAGCATAGAGAACACTTGAATAATCACCTTAAACTGCATTTACTAACGTCACAAGGAATCGTTTTTTTTTTTTGGGGCGTAGAAAAAATAAAAACATCAATTACGGTGCTAAAAAAAACACAGCTACAGCAGCCCCACTTTTATTTTATCAGTTTGTTTGAAATTGTGTTTTAAACAGTATTTAAAAATAAAATTATTTTTTTATATTTTTATTATTTTGATTTGTTCGTGTTAAAAATATTTTTTTTTAAATATAAAATATTATTTTTTTTATATTTCAAATAAAAAAATATTTTAAAAAACAATCACTACCACACTTTTAAACACTTTAACATAAATAACCCAAGCATAGAATGAGCCCTTATTGAAATTACTTTTTAAATAATATTTTTTTAAAATGAATTTAATTTAATTTTTTTATCGTTGTGATGTGTTGGTGTTAAAAGTGATTTTAATATATATATATATATATATATATATATTATTTTATCAGTTTAAAATTGTGTTTTTAAAAAATTTAATTTTTTTTATGTTTTTTTATTATTTTGATTTGTTTCTGTTAAAAATGATTTTTTAAAAAATATAAAATATTATTTTTTTATATTTCAAATTAAAATATACTTTAAAAAACAATCACTGTCACACTTTTAAACACTTTAACATAAATAATCCAAGCATAGAATAAGCCCTTGTTAAAATTACGTTTTAAATAATATTTTTTAAAAATTAATTTAATTTAATTTTTTTAACGTTTTTGATGTGCTGCTTTACAAATGATTTTAAATAAAATATATATAAAATATTATTTTTATATATATATATATTTTAAAAAAATAACTACTAATATAATTTGAAATATCCTAACAAAAATAACCCAAGCAGGTGATCAGCCCGTAGAGACCCGGCAGCATCCCTGGACATTCCAAGCTTAGCTAAGAAATCAACAACGTTGTTTACTTCTCTCGACAAATGTTGCACATCACACCACCAATCTCTCTCGTCATCTTAATATCCTCGGCGAGCAAATAACAAGGATGGACAATGTTAAAATGACCAGTTAATGCCCTCGCCGATTCATAAACACGAGGAGAGTGACCGAATATTTCGAAGTTATCTGCCATTAACGAGTAATGACTGTCCCTGAGTTAAATTAAAGTCCATAGCTGGGGAGCGAAAATGCTGATTGCTGATTTACATGATTTCTGTGGTATTTACAATTCAGCACTAGCAAATGGGCCCGCTTGCCGCCCTAGGTCCACTCACCAATCATGTTTTTATATTTTATTAATTTTAGTTGATATTTAAACGAATTAAAATCAAATTTAAAAATATTGATTACGTTGTAAATAATAAATCACGCGTATTGGCTGGGTTAAATTAAAAAATCAGAGGACAACGGATTTTTTTGTTGATTACATGGCATGAAATAAAAAATTATTATATTATAAAAAAAAACTGAAACATGTGGGAGAGGGGCATTGTGGACTCAGGTGCTATATTTCCTTTCACGTTAAATTTAACCGTGGACTCATTGCTTGATTTATTTATTTTAATTTTAATTTTTTTCTTCAGGCTTTTATTTTTTTATGATTTAATCATCTTGTGGCCAAATTAAAGATAAATTGCTTCAAATGTATCGAGGAGGGGCAAGATTGAATAAACAATGATCAAAGTAAAAAAGATAGAAAAAATAAATGGCAAATTCCAAATTTGATCAAGAGATTTACCTTGGTCTTAAGCTTTTCAAGTGAAACAATTTCGGTCTCTCACAATTTTAAAATTTTAATGTTGGTTTGGAACTTTATCTTCTTTATTTTTTAATATCTAGTTCGAGTGGAGAATATCCGATAAATAATAAAAAAAATCTTGGTTGACATCAATTTCGATCCAAAAAAAAATTAATTTTAATATTAATAGGTTTTAACCGATAAATTTTTTTTTCACTCGAGTGCTCGTCATTCTCTTCACCTAAAATGGTATGTATTAACTTGGAAAGCTTCAAGGTTGTTAAAATCGCGTTTTCACTCGTAAAATCGTACGATTTTACGAGTCAAAACATGCTTTGCGTGCTGAATCGTTTGAAAAATAAAAAATGGATGAAATCGGGTGAAATCGCAAAAAAATCACGATTTCATGACCGATTTTGCGTTTTCACCAAAACGCATAAACTGAAGAAAATTGTTCCCCCCATGCTCCAGCTGTCCGGCGCCTATTGGCTGTGTAAATGCACAGTCACGCCAATTCTTCAAAGTCTTCAGTCTTCACTCTTCACTCCAGTCATCGCGCGAAACAAATCTCTTTCTTCCTTTTCATCGAACAAATCCCTAATCTCCTTCTCTAATTAACCAACCGGCAACCACAAAAGCGGCGACAATCACAGTCACAGTCACGGTCACCGTCCAGTCTTCACTCCTTCTCTTTCTTCACTCCAGTCATCAGTGCTCACGGTCGCAGCTTCCTTTTCACCAACAGCGGCGATGATTTCCTCAACAGCTCACGGCTTCCTCTTCAATCTTCATCAATAGCAGCAAGCTGGCAACGATCTCCTTTCTTTTCCATCATCAACAACTCACGACTTCCTCTTCATCAATAGCAACAGACAACATCACTCTCCTCTTCAGCCTTCATCATCAACGACTCCTCTTCACCGTAAGTTGTTCCCTTGTAATTGTATCTTCAACCTTTAAAATGTAAAATTGCAATAGTTGATTTTGCCCTGTAATTGTACATTCCCCTCATCCTGTAATTACAAATTTTGAATGTTGATTTTGCCGGTCCTGATAGTGATTTTGAATAACAATTGATGGAATGATTATGTCGGTCCTGTAATTTGTCCATTTATAATGTTTTTCTGTCCCTTGAATTGAATTGAATTGAATTGATGGAATGAATTAAATGGAATTGATGGAATGTTTTTCTGTCCCTTATCAGTATACTATGGACTGTTGAATTGAATTGAATTGATTAGTTGTTGCCTGTTGCTCTGTGTCTGTGTAGTGTGGGATGTGGACTGTGGAAATTGGAATGATTTTAGGATGCCATTTCAGTATAGGATGGAATGATGGAATTGATTTTATTAATGGAATGATGGAATGATTTTACAAAAAATTTAATTGTATAGTTTATGTATTGAAGCACATTGAAAGTATTATAGTTTTGTGAATTGTTATGTATAACAAAAAGTTAATTACAATCATAAAATATTTGGATTGATTACAGGGCTGATTTGAGTTGATTCTTGAATTGTTGAACTATACACTTGAAACATGAATTTTTTGTTAATGTATTTTAAATTTTCTTATGATTTTACGATCCGTTTTTACGATCCGAGTTTGTTTTGTATTTTCTGTGCCGCGTCAAAATCGCGATTTTAACAATCTTGGAAAGCTTTTTAATTTTGTATTTTTTGGCGAATGATTGGATTGTTCAAGGTCATTGACGAGTCTATAAAAGTGTCCGGATTATAAAGTGTTTGCTATGTATTCTGGGTAAAAAATAAGTTGGGAATCTAATTTCTCTCAATTTGAGTTTTTTTTTTGTATCTATTTCACTAAAAATTTATTTTTTTAGTATTTTTAATTTTTTTGATGAGTCAATGTAAATAATAAATTTAAAAAAATTAAAAATTATTTTAATATATATTTTTTAAATGAAATATATTTAAAAAAAATAATATCAAAATATCTTAAATTGAATAAAAAATTATGAAAGGAGAACATACCGCCCTCCATTTTATGCCCACAAATGACTATTTCATGGGAACCAATCGACTTAATTTATTGTTTATTATTTATCTTTTTATCTCTGTATTGGTATTTTGTATTTACTTTCACACAGTTTATTTTTATATTTGAAATTATATTTGAGTGAGTTTTAAAAATAATGTTTGACTTTAAAAAACATTAAATAAATATTTTATAATAATTTTGATATATTAATATATATAAAAAAGATTATTTTTATATATATTTTTTTAAAAAAACTTTAACATGAATGACGTATCAAAATCTGTATCTGCATCCATCTCCATCAAGTAAATGCGGATCTCTCCATTACCGTGCGCACTAAACTGGCAATTCTTTTGTGCCACAGGTCACTTCGGTAATTAGATTCCCCTTCCATTTTCTTTTTTCTTTTTCATGAAAAGCAAAAAATAAAAAAATAAACTTTATTTCTGTCCCTGTATATTGATCCATCTTGCACTTCTACCCACAGTCTAGCTTTAGAGACATGTATTTTTTTTTTTTAATGTTTTAAGAGTTATTTGAGATATCATAATTTACATGGGGATTTGGGAGGAAAAAATAAAAAAAAATAAAAAAAATATGAAAAGATAATTCTGATTTCAAAAATAATTTTTAAAAAATAAAAAAATATTATTTTAATATATTTTAAAAAACAATCACAACTACACTTCCAAACAGACCAAAACTGTGTAGCAAAAGGTAAAATTAAAACCTCTTAAAAACTATGGAGGTCACATCGGGAAAATGGATACTATGAAGGCAGAAATGAATCATTGATGAATATGCAAGGATAAAAATATAGTTTGCGGAAAGAAAAAATAAAAAACAAAAAAAGAGAAATTGTCCTACGTGGCATGCGCATATAGATTCGATTTCCTTTAGTATTGTGGCCGAACTAAAGACAAATGCCCTTTTCCTAGTCTTTGATCTTTCCCTCTTCTGTAAATATCTAAGGCAATTTGCTAAACGAAGAATATATATATATATAAAACCCTCTCTCTTGATTGCTGATAAATCTTTCCCATCCACGCTCGCTTCTACTGCGGCCCTTTATCTCTCGCTCTAATCTATGGCCGCATCTCAAGCAATTCTCCTCTTGCAAAAGCAATTGAGAGGTCAGCCAAAAAAACAATTATTTAATTGGGTTTCTGTTTTTCGTGTCAAAGTCTTAATCTTTGATAATTTCTTGATTGATTTTCCAGATCTCTGCAAGAACCCGGTTGATGGATTCTCTGCTGGCTTGGTTGATGAAACCGACATGTTTGAATGGAGCGTTTCAATAATTGGACCCCCTGATACCTTATAGTGAGTAATTTACGAGTTCGAAGTTTTGATCTTTAGATGTTTCAAGACTGATAATTGTTCATGTTTTGTGGGGTTAAGGATTTTGTTTCTTTTTTGTCCGAGTTTACTTTACGGGTTTTGATTGTCTGATGTTGATGATGGTTCCATGTCTTGTTTCAGTTGAATAATGGTTAATTGATTTGAGTGATGATTGAGTTTCTGTTTGAGAAGCTTACCTAAAGGCGTACGATTAGCTGGTTAATGGTTCATTTGGATGATTAACTGAACTTAATTTGCTTTTATACATTATACATCACTGAGCTTGGGTGTTTCCTTCTCTATGGTGTGTTTTCTGGAGGAAAAAAACAATCAAAATTTGTTAACGGAAGAGCTGTGGCTATGTTGGTTTTACCTTGTGCCTGATCCTATGTAGCTGATCTTTCGCCAGATATAGGCTTAGGGTAGATTAATGGCCTACATCGATGTAGTCGAATCTTACATGTCATGATCCTGACGAGGAGAAAGATAGTTTTGGCCTGCTGCTACATGTTTGAAACCAGGGCTTGGTTAAATTGTGGTATTTTGTTTCTAGAGAATTATATAGGAGTTTTTTATCATGCAAGTTATTCCATTATTCATGGGATATGAAAGCTGGTGCTGTGTTGTTTGTTAACAAGCAATTCTCCTGTTGCAGTGATGGGGGTTTCTTCAATGCCATCATGAGCTTTCCAAAGAATTATCCAAACAGTCCTCCAACTGTCAGGTTCACCTCAGAGATGTGGCATCCGAATGGTGAGCGTTCTTCTGTTGTTTTCAATCCAATATCTATATTCATAGTCTAGCTACATTTTTATCTTAGGATTCGTGCCTGGGCACATGTCTCTACATGTTTGCATTGTATATTTCAAACGAGCGAAGTTCTAAAATGTAGTTGGCTATCCCTGAACTGCAGTTTACCCAGACGGAAAGGTTTGTATATCAATTCTTCATCCACCTGGTGATGACCCAAATGGATACGAGCTTGCAACTGAGCGCTGGAGTCCAGTCCATACTGTATGTGATGCTTTTATGCATTTTATTTTTTTTGGTTGCAGTATATATGTGTGTGCGTGTAAATTTCTGGCTATTGCTAAGTACATTGCTTGCTTTCTGTGTCTTTTTGGTTTATCCTACAAACATGGGTAGGATTTTGGCTTGATAACTGTTTTTTCTCTTTGTTTGCATTTGTTGCGAACATTAAGAAGCTGCACTGTGAAATCCTATCAACCATATGTTTTTTTTTTTATATATATATATATATAGTGACATGTATGACATGCTGCTTTCTATTCCTATCTAACATCTACCAATGGAAGGCTGCAAGTGTTTGGATAACGATTTGTCACTTGCAGTTCTGAGTTACTGTCTGGTTCGTGGTTAAGGATGAATGTCAGAAGAGATATGTATATGGTAACTCTTTTGCTTTCATGCATGATGATTTTAACCCACTTTGTGGCATGATCATGTGATGGTGGTTCTGATTGGCAGTGCATATTGGTGATGGGCAACTATAAGGACAGAAACTTGAGATGACTGCAAGCTGAATTTCATTTCAGCTCTGAGGGGCTTATTTCTAGCCCAGATTGAGGTGCTTTTTCCTGAGCCCTGGCACGACTTTAGTTTAGAAGAGGTCGCTTGTGTCGGGGTTGGTTAGCATTGCATGGCTCATTGGACACGTGAAAAAAGTAAACCAATCAATTTGAGAAATAATGAAAAATCAGAAGTAGGAGGTTTACGTGGTAAATAAAGAGTAAAACCAGAGCAGCATGGAATGGAATTCATATTGGTTTTATCCATGCAACCTGTTATTTTTGAAATGTTGTTGAAACAACTAACATATTTTGAGTGCACAAGTAAAATATGAACCATCATACTTCAATCGCATATGACCTTATAAGAGAAGGAAGGCTAGAGAAAAGAAGGTTACAGTGTAAACAGTGAGAAAAAATTAACCAGAAGGATTACCAGCAGAGGTGAGACAACATTCATTGAGTTTGCATGTGAAGGAATATTAGAGGCTGAAGGATTGAAATTGTTGATAGCTAACATCAGGATTACATAGCATGCGTGTTCTCTCTTGTTACATGCATGACTCTAATCTTATTCCTAATGATAATTTCACATGTTTCTTGTTCCTTTGATAACCAAGATTTTGGTCCTTTGCATCACCAGACATGTTCTTCTCAAAAACTTGTACCTGACGCTTTTTTCTGCCTTTTTATGTTGAGACAGGTTGACTTTATGTGATTCTAATTTGCAGGTTGAAAGCATTGTTTTGAGTATCATATCGATGCTTTCCAGTCCTAATGACGAGTCTCCTGCTAATGTTGATGCTGCGGTAGGTGTAGTTTTGTTTATTTTGCCATAAATATGTAATCTTTACTCTCAAATTCATTAGTTTCTTGAATAAGTGTATTGAGTAACAAGTGGTTAAAATAAATATTTTAAGCATTTGAGAAATTTCACAATCGCGTTCGAAGAATTTCCAAGTCTCATACTGCAATCAATATATACCTGTCACATTTGGCCTGACCTTTGCAGTGATTGGAATATGTTTAACTGTGTTATTACATATCTCATCACATCGAGTTGTATGCATCTTATTGCCACCATTCAAGCTCTCACATGAGATGCTTCTGTGTCTTGCATGAGTCTAGTCATGACTGGATCACGAGGATCATGCATTATTTTATTTTTTTTGCTTTCTACTAATCTGGTTGATGCGCCTTTTCTTTTCTAACAATTGCTGGACTGTATAACTTCAGAAACAATGGAGAGAGAGTAGGGAGGAGTTCAGGAAGAAAGTAAGTCGATGTGTTAGAAAATCACAAGAAATGTTGTGACAGTGTATATTGCTGCATAGCTTTTGCATATCCCCAGTCAAGGGAGGAACTGGTGGCCAATGGACCCTTCTGTGAACCATGTAAAATTTCATCAAGTTCTTGTTTTCCTTCCATTGTAACCTGCACTTTCTGTGCGCATATCTTTGGGTGACAATCATTAGTATTAGATAACTATATAAGGGCTTGAAATTGGCATTTCCTGAACTTGTATGAACTTTATTGATATCTTATATCTTAATGGTTTTGTTTTCTTAATCTCGAAACGAGTTCAATAGTAGTTTTACTTGTTAATTCTACCTTGATTCTTTCTACTACATAAAGTTACGATCCATATAACAATTACCTTGTTGAGATAACCAGCAATCCCCCCCAGACAGCTCTGAAAACACAATTTATTAGAAACTTTTGTTAGAAACGTGGCTCTGATGATTTGACCCGGCATTAAGGCAAAGAAAAATACTGAACATTGTTCAACTGGACTGGAAAGTTTTGTATTTTAATTTTAATTTTTGAAAAAATGATTTTTTTAAATTTTAAATTAATATTTTGGGTGTTTTTAGATTGTTAAAATAAATTTTAAAAAATAAAATATTATTTTGATATATTTTTAAATAAAAAAACATTTTAAAAAATAATCATCATAAAATATATATTATTTTTTATTATTAGTCATTTAGTTGTTGACACAGCATTGTAAACATAGCAATCACTACCTGTCTTGCAACTAAATCAATGAAGGGAATGATATCTCGACATGTATATAATTCACCTATGCAGAGGCAGCCATGAATCTACAAAGGATAAGTGTAGCTTTCGTTTTCTTATATTTCTTCGTGACCAATTATTTTGGTTCTGACTGTAAAACGGTCGTTAGCTTGGAATATCTTTAAACCATACAGTTAATAATTGTGTAAATTGATTTTCCAAGTTATCATCTCAACTTCAAATTTAAAAAAATGTCATGGATTTTTTTAAAGAAGCGTATCAATTTAAACATAGACGGATTATTTTAAATCCATGTGAAAATAAATCCACCGAAAACTAAATTAAAAAAAAACATGGTTATTAATAGATAGCCTAGTATATTAAATAATTAAATAACCAAAGCTCAAAATAATCACCTCAATTTACACGAATAGATGATGACAATTCATTGCTATGCACGTGCTCAAATTAATTTAAATTATTAAATATATTATAATTCTCTTTGATTAAAGTCCCATTTGATATTGCGCTCCAAACAGGGTGAGATAAAATTTGATTTAATTTGTTTAAAATTAAATTTTTATGTTTTTTTTATCATTTTAATTTGTTGATATAAAAAATACTTTTTAAAAAATAAAAAATATATTATTTTAATGCATTTCCGAGTGAAAAACACTATGAAAAACAACCACAACCACACTCTTAAACACTCACTAAAAGCGTGTTTGAAATTGTGGTAGAGGTTGTTTTTCAAAGTGTTTTTCTCTTGAAAATACATCAAAATATTTTTTTTATTTTTAAAATCAGCATATTAAAACGATCTAAAATACTAAAAAAACAATTTAAAACTAAAAAAAATTAATCCAAAAAGCAAGGTACAATCCCTCAAACAAACACTATCTAAAGTCACGTTTAAGAGTTTGGTGAATCTCAAACAAATATTGCTTAAAAACCTGTTTAGGAATGTGGTATAAATTGTTTTTTAAAGTGTTTTTACTTAAAAATATATATAAATAATATTTTTTAATTTTTTTAAAGTTTATTTTTAATATCAACATATCAACTAATACACCCAAGGAAAAGTGCATTAGAAATAAGCAAATAACCTAGAATGTTCTAGGTCACATCATAAGTTTCAATTTTGAAACAGGAAAAGTATCCAACATGGCCTCCATCATAGAAGTCAAAATCTCCTTGCTCATCATCTCCTCTCCTCTACATAAATAAATAATTAAATAACTAAAACCCAATACCCACATTCCTAAACCAAATAGATTTACACTTCACTCCTCTAATTTTTCTATTTTTTTTCCCTCCCTTCTATTACGGCCTTTCTCTCTATCCGTAGCTCAAATCAAACAAAGAATCAATGGCCGCTTCTCAAGCTAGTCTTCTCCTGCAAAAGCAGCTGAGAGGTTAATAACCCCACATCAATCCTTTTTTTGTTTGTTTTTCGTAGAAAGTTTTAATCTTTGATGGTTTATTTATTTTCTTGTTTATTGATTTTGTAGATCTATGCAAGAACCCAGTTGATGGATTCTCTGCTGGTTTGATTGATGAAACCAACGTGTTTGAATGGAGCGTTACAATTATAGGCCCCCCCGATACCTTATAGTGAGTTTTCATCCATTCTTTAAGTTCTTTTTTTCTCTCTTTTGTTTTTTTTTTAACAGATTCTAGGGCTACACCTTTTTTATTTTATTTTAGTAATTGGTTTTAAAATCTTGTGTTGCTTTTCGGGTTTGAATTTGGTTTAAAGGGTTTTTATTAATCGCGATGATGCTATGAAAGGCTCCTTTTCATGTCTGGACCTTTCTTGTTATCTGATTTTCAGTAATTATTTTTGGATTTCTTTCTATGAAGTTTACTTAAAGGTTTTGGTAATGGCTGACTGGTAATATGTTGTTCTTGAGCCTGTTAGATTTTCTTTAATCAATTGGATTATCAGCTGAACATAATTAAGCTATGAATGCATTCAGTTTTTAATTGATTTTGAGTCTTCTGCTTTGTTTCATTCCAGTGCTTTCTGGTAACTTGATAGGCTGGTCCAATTACTTATACCCCGACTAGTTTGGAACCAAATCTTGGATGTATTTTGTTCTTGAGAATTATATCCAGAGCTTTTAGTAGCATTCAAATTTGTTGTATAATATGCTCTGACAATTAAAGGTGACATTGTGTTGTTTATTAACAACTTATTCTCATGTCACAGTGAAGGGGGTTTCTTCAATGCCATCATGAGCTTTCCACAGAATTATCCAGTCAGTCCTCCAACTGTCAGGTTTACCTCGGAGGTGTGGCATCCAAATGGTGGGTGCTTTTTCTTTCTTTATTATATTTGTGTGTGCGTGCGCTATTCTGCGTCCGTGCCATTGAAATGGAAAACTACTAAAATGTTGCTGTCTCTGAACTATAGTTTACCCTGATGGAAAAGTTTGCATATCAATTCTTCATCCACCTGGTGACGACCCAAATGGCTATGAGCTTGCAACTGAGCGCTGGAGTCCAGTTCATACAGTATGTGATTCTTTGATGTTTTATATTACTGCATCTATTAAATTGCTTGCAGTTTTTATAAATATGGTGCTTGTTTTTTCCTGCCTTTTCTTTATCCTATTAACCATAGAGTGGAAGTCAGTTCAGAATTGTTTTTTTTCCTCTGTTCATATTGATGTAAACACTAAGAGTTGCAAAGAGGATAGGCGCTTTCTATACTCGTGTTTTTTTTTAGATATGCTTTTTTCGACTCCCTAAGAAGGCTGCAATTGTCCGGACAAGCAATTTGTAACTTGCTCTTCTGAATTACAGGTTTGTCTTGGATAAAGATGAATATTTGAGAGAGAGATATAGAAATGGTAGCTCTTTGCATTTATGCATAATTCCAATCCACTTTGTGGTGACCATGTGATGGTGGTTTGGATTGTTAATGCATCTCAGTGATCAGCATCTTTTATAACTGAAACTTGAGGTGACTGCAAGACTTAAAGGCAACTCAGCTATGAGGGGCTCAATTCTAGCCCAGATCATGTGTTTTTTTCCGGTTCTGGGACAACTTTAGGTTACAATAGATCGCTTAGGCTGGGTTGATTAATATCGTTTAGCCTATTATGCAACTCCAAGTTTCTCCATTCTTCACTGTAGAGAGAAGCCAGCAAAGGTGGTAGTGTCAGTAAATAACATGATGAAGGATTTAAACTCGAGTGCATGGAGTGAGGGGATCATTTTGGCTTTATAAATAGACAAGATGACTATTAAAATTTAGACAACACTTGTTGAAAAGCTCAACATGTTTCACTTGCCAAAGGAAAATATCAGTTGATGTATTCCGATTGCAAAGAACAAGAAGCACAGCTTGTAATTGTACTGTGCTGATCACCAAATAGCTCTGTATGTTTCACCTCACAACTCAGGACTGTACAACAGTGTGGTAGAGGCCAATTAGGCTCCAAACATTTTACTTGGTGTTGTGCCTTATTTTGGTTGAGTTTTTTTTTTTTTTTAAAACCTTTCTTATTTAGTGTCCTGTTTTTTGCAGGTTGAAAGCATTGTTTTGAGCATCATATCAATGCTTTCTAGTCCTAATGACGAGTCTCCTGCAAATGTCGATGCTGCGGTAGGTGTATATAATTATTTATTTGTCCATGAACATGTACCATTATTTTCACCGTCTTTTTTTCTTGAGAAATTTTTGAGATTGAAATGGCAAAAATATATGTTTTCACAAGAAGTTTCAAAATTAGCAGTGCAGGCAACTACATCTTATTGCATTGTGTATAGCGCCACCATTAAATATTTAGTGATGAATGTGGGCTGCATTTTATATTTTGCTAGTGACGCACATAAATTCCACGCTTACATTTTAACATTTTTGTAATCGAACAACTTCAGAAACAATGGAGAGAGAATAGGGACGAGTTCAAGAAGAAAGTAAGCCGATGCGTGAGGAAGTCGCAAGAAATGATGTAATGCTGCAGTGCTTCTGGTGTCTGTATTCAAGAGAGGCAGCAATGTACCTTGTAGAATTCCGTTCACCTTTTGTTCTCAATCCATTATAACCGAACTCTTTGTGCACATGTTTTGAGTGACAATCATCAGGCTTAGATATTCATATTTTGGTTTAAACTTGGCTGTTCTGGAACTTGCATGAACCCGTCTGTTTCTTTATATCTTTTGGTTTGAATTTCGTTATGTTGAAATCGATCAACGTCATGCATTTCCTCTCCTTTCTTCAACCACCGGATGTCAAGATGTGTACGCCTTGATTTTGACAGTTGCCTTTGGCGAGAGCGCTTCCTCCCCCTCTCCGCTTGTAAAAAGAAATTATAAAAATAAAACTAGTTTTTTATTACTATGTTTGTTGGCAATTTCTTTAATTTTCCAAACATTATCTTCAACCATGAATACTATTGAAAACTTGCGTCAGACAAAATAATAATAAATGATATTTTGATAAATAGTACAATATCCGATTATGGACATAAAGGAAGGAGGGAGTAATAAATAAGAGTGAAAAGTTTTTATCATAAACATGGTCCGATGCCAGATTCTTGCACCAGCCGAATTACAGAAATCAGGCCTGGTATAAAAACTCCAGTTTTTAAAATGTCTTCAAAGAAATTTTGTGGGAGGAAATTAGGTCGGATAACATCGAAACTTTTGGATATTAAAAGGTTGCCATTAGGAAATTTAAACAAAACAGAGATGGGAGTTGAACTTTGGTAAATTTATAAGGACGAAAATGAAGTTTACCCTCCTTCCTATTAAAAGCAAATCACGAAAAAAACCCCTCTCTGACTCTCTCAAGTTCCGGCGACTGTAACTCGGGCTTTGTGTCTGATCTCACTACTGTGTTCCTCAAAAATATATCGGCTAAACCCAACAAGCATCCCACTCCTCTCCCTCATCCTCCTCCACCCCAGTAAGCTTCTCTCCTTCATGTTCTGTGGTTAAATACCCACTACTATTTTAATGGCTGGTAGAATTTTTTTTTTTTGTTAGGAGATTTTTGCTTTTGATGTTGAATAAACTGAATATGCTCTTAGAGAAACTAACGACCCGTTACCAAACACCAAAACCCATCACCTTCACATAGTTCCTGCAAACATTGCAATAACTCCATATGCGAAAATTGGACTACTGGACATTTCTCTCTACCTGTTCGATAAAATGCCAGCACGAACAGTTGTTTCGTGGAGCGCTATGGCTTGTAGTTATTCAAAATGGGGCAAGTTAAATGGGTGTCATTCTTTACTTTCGCCAATGCACGGTTCTACTATTATACTCAGTGAGACTGCATCTGGTATTGTATTAAGTGTTTGTGCTCATGTGGGGTTTGTTTTATGAAATCTGGGTCTGAGATTTTTTGAGCTTCTTGGGTGTGCTTTGTCATTTTTGTGCAAATTGTTCACTGATTGAAGGTGCTGAGTTGGTTTTGTTGAGTGACATGAGAGAGAGTATGACATTAGTAAGCATAAACTGAATACAGAAGTTGAACACTTGCTCCCAAGACTTCTGCTTTGAATTTATTTACTGAATCCTGAAAGAAATTAGGAGTATGGTTGGGTTAGGATTCTTATATTTGGTACTGGGGAGCTGGGTGCTGCTTTGTGTCCATTTTTTTTTCTCCAATCTTGAATTTAGATGCTATGGACCTTTCACCAAACGAGCCATGGCACACACTTCAGAACATTTTAGGCATGGAGCCAGAATTGGGATCGGAAATCCATATCTGACTCATTTTGTCCGCACATTTGTTGTACTGCATATGCACTCTAGACACTATGTTAACCAACCTTAGTTTATGGTTGGTTTGGCTTCACAAAAACTCAACTTAAAAAGCTGGGATCATGTTGGCCTCCAACATGTTCCAACCTGCAAGTTGCATTTCTATGTCAATATAGTTGATAACTAAATATCCTACATGTTGAACCAGTGACCTGGAGTATGTGCAACATTGTTTACTGTTTACCTATACTGAATGCCTTCATTGCCACACTGCAATGAAACACATTGTTGGAACTCCAGCACACTTGAGTTTGTCTTTCACATGCATATAGAAATGTAAAATTGATTGTTGCATCTTAGTGTTATACTACATGATGTGCTTCTTACCCATGCAGCCTCTTTGGTTGAACTTTGTACTTCCAGCGCTGCACATTTGTTGTTTTTGCATTTAATTTGAACCCTTAGCCTGTAACCTTGACTATTAGGCACATAGTGCTATCATTTCCTTATCATCAATTTTAGCTGGGCAGGTGATGAGGCTGGAATAAAAAAGTTAGAGATAAAATTGGAGGCATCCAAAATATTTCTTCATGGTTATATTTATTAAAGGCCTATAGATTGAAACTAATAAACATCATATCATGTTATTTTGAGTATGTATTGAAATGAATTTCTTAAAGTTAGAGTTGATTTTCAAGTAATGATAGCATGCTTGAAAATAATCCTATATGTTTATGTGATTGCAGAAGTGGAACCGCATTCTTGCACGACCCAAATGATGCCACTTAATTAATTACATATATCTACCTATCTGTGCAGGCATAAGGACAGGAAGATCAGTGACAATACGAAAATAGAGTGTGTGGAAATGAGGATAGTGGGATTGACAGGTGGAATCTCGTCGGGAAAGAGTACTGTCTCAAATCTTTTCAAGTCCCATGACATTCCTGTCGTTGACGCTGATATAGTTGCTAGGGTGAGTATTCCCTTTTTTTTCTTTCTTTCTTATCTTTACCTTTGGTTGCATTACATATATATCTCATCATTTGGTAATTTTGACAAATGATTCCTTTTTTTGGATGGCATAATCTGATTCTTGCATCAGTTTCATGGGCAAAACTGTCAAATTTTATAATTGTTCATGGCTACTTAAAAGAATTATTCAAAGCGGATTCAGTTGGTGTTATGAATTAAATGGATTGCAGGATGTACTGAAGAAAGGTGCCGGTGGATATAAGAGGGTAGTTGCAGCGTTTGGAGAGGACATATTGCAAGCTAACGGGGAAGTTGATAGGCCAAAACTGGGCCAGATTGTGTTCTCTGACCCTGGGAAGCGCCAGCTTCTCAATAGGTACAGTTTAGTTAGTGGCGTATGTGTGTTTGATGAATAACAAATATGTTATATTTATAGCATTCGGGTTATATGGAATAGAATATAATATATGTATGAAACAAATTATTGAAAAGAATGGCTGTGTTTTAATTTTGAAGTCGTAGCTTGCTAAACTGGATTTACTGAATGTTTAATGAAATGACATCATCTCAAGTTTTTCATATTTTCATGTCTATGCTCTAATTTAGATCGGCTCAACTTGTACATGAAAGAATATATTAAATTTCTCTGTGGAAATGCACATTCTTTTGGCTTGAGTTGCAATGTATAGATTGAGGAAGCATGCAAAGCATAGTTTGCATCAGTTTTCCCTGTCTATCAAGTGAGATAGGAACCAAATTCTTTGTTTAGTCGTATCGGTACTGTTTAATTGGTTGCTTGTTGACAGAAAATAATCATTAGAAGATAAATAAATATGAGCTGATTTTATTTTATGAAGAAGCATGAGGTTAACATGTCATTTTTGCCTGCCAAAGTAAACTCAGTTCACGCTCATCAAGCAGATTTTATGTCTTAAAGAAATTTCCTTTAAATTGTGAAGTCATACCCCTGAAGTTATAGTACCTGTGACTTGATTTGTCCTGCTTGTATCCAGCATTTAATCTCGTTATCTCTCTATGTCTGGGGTATTATGCCAAAAAAAAAAAGAGCATTAGTGGCCATGCCTAAATTTGCTAGTGGATTCTAGATTGTGATGGTGTTCTATGGAACAATGTCACAGAATTGCATGTTACGCTCCTTCTAATGCTTTGCCTATTGAATACTTTCAGGCTTTTGGCTCCTTTTATATCCTCTGGCATCTTTTGGGAAATTTTAAAGTTGTGGTTGAAGGGTTGTAAGGTAATTGTCCTAGACATTCCTTTGTTGTTTGAAGCCAAGATGGATAAGTGGACAAAACCCATTATTGTTGTTTGGGTTGACACTGAAACACAGCTTCAGCGACTCATGGCAAGAGATAGAATCAATGAGGAAGATGCCAGAAACAGAACGAACGCTCAGATGGCCCTGGATTTGAAAAGGTCCAAGGCTGACATTGTCATTGATAACTCTGGCACCATAGAAGACCTGGAGGAACAGTTTCAGAAGGTATTAGTCCAGGTTACAGAGCCTTTGACGTGGACTGAATTCTGGCTTTCAAGACAGGGAGCCTTCTCGGCTCTTGCGTCCATTATTATCGGAGTTGTTGTTGGCAAAAAATGTTCTTAGCAAATTATAGTCCAAATTCTTAATTTCTATTGCTTGACATTTGCCATGCAACCCCCCCCCCCCCCCCCCCCCCCCCCCCCCCCGAAAAATAGATTTGGTTTTGTTTTGAAATATATTTATTTAATGGAGATACGCCCAAGATAGTGCTTTTTATCCTTAACCCACCCATGCAAATGTCATTGATTGGTCTTGTTCGCCATTAGTTTCCTTTCCTCCTTAATCTTTGAATGGTTATAGACCAAAAGGCAAAAGAAAAATGGATTGAAAAGTGAGAAAATAATTACTAGGTATTGAAGCAAAGTACTGAATAAGTCATAGTATATGGTTAGGGTTTTTGGTAGAGAGGTAGAAAAAAGAGAGAAGGCAGGTGGCTGTTCCCTTTTTTTTATTAATTTGATAGACTTGTTAATATTAAATGACTCTGACTTGATTAATCTCTCGTGACACTTTATCCAAATATATTATGCTGTGTTTCGTCCTAAGCTGTAGATACTACAATAGTACATGAGTTTTAGTCCCTCGAAGATGCTTCCTAGCTATCCCAATCCCAACACAAAAACTATAAATCCTCATAGAACGTAAAGTTTCATGGGTGCTGCCGTTCCCCTGATAAAAATGAAATTCATTCGCAGAGTTTCAGCCACACCTTAACATTTTCAGCGTGCATTATTTCTTTATTTTTTAAAAAATAAAGATCCTAGCTCGAGCAAAATTTCATATCAAATTGGTTGAGAGTTGATCTGATCAAATCTAATTGATTTATGTCGGTCAACTTGTGATATTATTGACCCGGTTAAAAAAAAATCAAAATAATATTAACTTTATTTAAAAATAAAATAAAATAAAATAATAATATTTTAATCAACATGCATCAACTCACTTAATCTATAACCAATATATCATATCATAGGCTAGGTGAGGGTTTATACCCATGTGCCAAAGATTAAATCAATCAGTCAGCTACCATCTCTGTCAAACTTCCATAAGCAAAGCACAATGCCCCGTGATGATCAAGGCCAGCGAGTCTCAAAACATAACCATGCATATTTGCAAATAAATTCATATTTACCAGAATTGCTCTTGTTTTCAAAATTCATCATACAAATGACCATGAAAGTTTTTGAGTTTATTATTGATTTAAGTTATAAAAAAACTTCACACAAAAATTTAGCTTTTTATCGGTTGTGGTTTTAGACTTGGACTTAAAATGTAAGCTTTGCACATGAGCTGTAGCTAAAAATTCACTTGAAAAAACAAGTTTTTTTTGTTGAAAAAGAGATTTTTTTAATCTTAAATTAATAAATATACGAGAAATAAAATAGTGTTAAATGTGAAAGGTTGTCATGTTTATCTAGTGATCTAAAATATTTATAGACCTTAATCATACCAGCTCATATTTGAAATATAAAAAGTTGTATAAAAATTAATAGGTCACGTTTGTAATAAACCTGATTTGTTATTGGTAGATAATTCGGTGATTGTCAGTGTTATACTAACAAAAATAATCATAGACAAGATATGAGACAAATAGAAAAATATGATGGTATTTGCACTATAACCATTGACTAAAATGTGGCGTCAGTTCAATATATTTGCAGAGAATTTATAAACAAAACTTTAAAGATTTTATGTGCGTGAAAGAGGTGCAGTTACATGTTCAAACTTCTTCGAACTCGGAAACATATCAAGGGGGTGACTCAGCTTGGTTTGTATAGGCCCTGCGGTGAGAAAAAGAGAGAAAAATACGAGGGGAGGAAAGAGAGTCTTGGCAAGCCGAATCTTAGCCCAAACGGCTAGAAAAAGAAAGCACCATGAATTCTAACAACGCAGCATTGAAATGATTGAATTTACGAGTTCACATATCCATCACTTATTACCACTTGAAAAGAAAAATATAATTTATGGGTGAGTTTCCATTGTCAAGTGAGCAAATAACACAAGATAAATATTAAATATACACGAGCAACAATAAGCCGATCCACAAATATCTAACTCACTTGTCTAAATGCCAATCTCAATTCATCCAAAAACATACCAAGAAGCAGCAGCAGCCAATCTAAAATAATTCAAAATACAAAATATTAATTTAAAATTAAAAAAATATAAAAAACTCAAGGTGAAATCGGTTGAAATGCAGTGAGAAACACCGTGTCTATCGAAGAGCGTGAATCATTATAATGTAAATGGGATAATTACATTATAAGCACAGCAACTCTTTCCATTTTCTCAATCCACAATATGAATTTTATTTTAATTTTTGTTTCAAGCAGAGCAATTTTTCAAACAAGTATTCTCTATCCAATTACCATATATTGCTCCGTTATCTGATGATGTGCCTTTTGCTCTGGATTATTAGATTATGATTTCGTCCTTTTATTCGAATGAGCTTTCCCTCCCATATTACATTGCTCCCCTCTTCTTCCTATCTCTTAGATCGATACAAAGATAATTCAGATATTTACTAATTCGAAAGGAAGGAAAGGTTCCTTCCCAGAAATAAAAGGGCAAGATCATAATTTAGTAGTTAGAGGCAAAGAATTTCGACAACACACAAAAAAAAAAAAAAAACTTGATCAGAAGACTGAAGCAAGAAATATAAAGAAATGGTATACTTACAGTGCAATTATCGCCCTGATGTAGATCAAGGGGCGGAGGATAAAAAAGCAACAAGGATTTTGAAACGAAAAGATGGTGTGCAGAAAAGAAGAAAAAAGAAAGTTAAAGCAGACTCTGACTCCCTGCTTCCTGTCTGGCTGCTGTGCTTCTTCCTTTTTTAAATAAATAAATAAATAAATAAATAAATTATTCTCTTCTCACTCTGTCTTTTTCTCCCTTGTTCGAACCAAATCAACAAACAAAAACTCTCTCAATAATCTCTCCTCAAAGCCTGATCGGCGCCTTCTCTAGTACTGTTCTTCTAACTTCTAATCACCCCCTCATAAATAAATAACCATTTTTCAGATTTTTTCCTCTCACGTTAGCTCCTCTCAATCCTTTCTCTCCATGAAACATTGAAGCCCCATGTCATGTCTCGTGACTTCAAACTCTCCCTCCTCAAAGCCTGATCGGCGCCTCTATACATAAACCCCAAACATTGCTCAGATTTTTTCCCTCTCCTTCTCTTCACGTTAGCTTCCTCTCAATCCTTTCTCTCCATGAAACATTGAAGCCCCATGTCATGTCTCGTGACTTCAACAACTCTCGTCCTCTCAATCCCCACCTCAATTTCTCCGTGTCTCCCTTACAATCAATCCCTGACAGCAACCTTCTTCACCCCTTTCCTCTCTCATGACTTCTCCCCCCCTTCCGCCCTATTTCTTTAACCGGAAAATAATTACCAGCAGTACCACCAACAGTCATGCGGTCTCCACAGCCCCACCGTAGCGGCGGTGACACCCAACAACACTTCCAATCCACCGTGTCAGTACAGAAGCTGAAACGATTCAACTCACTCATTCTTGTTTTTCGATTCGCTGCCTTTTGCTTCTCGCTTGCCTCTGCTGTTTTCATGCTCACAAACTCTAGAGGATCTGATTCCCTTCATTGGTACAATTTTGACGCATTCAGGTATCTACCTCTATATATATATATATAAACACATCACAAAATTCACTCTTTTTTTTCCTCCTAAGTCCAATTATTTACTGTAAATTACTGTTTGGTTCGTCAGAAAGAAAATGCAAGGAATCAAAAGGGTGTTTCTCCAAGTTTGAAAATTATGCTTTTAATTCAATTTTTTTTATTTTTCAAATTATATCTTCCCGCTTTATGCCTTTTTCAGAAATTTATTGATAAAGTTCAAAATTGTTTGAGATTTTTATTTGTTATCATTTGACCCAAGTACTTCCCCGACAGTTTTTACATGTATTGAAAAGAACAGTGTTGATTTTATCAAAAAAAAAAAAATCTTTCCTGAAATGATTTAAAACATGTTGACAGATACGTTTTCGCTGCGAATGCGATCGTCGCCATATACTCTCTATTCGAGATGGCTGCTTCCGTCTGGGAAATCTCAAGAAATGCCACGCTCTTCCCTGAAATCTGCCAAGTCTGGTTCGATTTCGGCCACGACCAGGTATACGTACACGTTTTCGTATCCCTCTGCCCGTCCGTCCGTACGTATACGCGTGCATATTGAAGTGAGTGAGAGGGTTTTGATGGTGTGTGTGTGTGTGTGTGGTGCAGGTGTTTGCGTACCTGCTATTGTCAGCTAACACCGCGGGTACGGAGCTGGCGAGGACACTGAAGGACACGTGTACGGATAATAAAGCGTTCTGTGTGCAATCTGATATAGCGATTGTTTTGGGTTTCGCCGGGTTTTTGTTCTTGGGCATCTCGTCCCTGTTTTCGGGTTTTCGGGTGGTTTGTTTTATAATCAACGGCTCTCGTTTTTATGTTTAGATTAATAGTAGATTAGGTTAATCCTGTATGAGATTAATTAAGATTGGACAGACAATGAGGGAATATTTTGGGAAAGCGTGTGAGCAATTTCACGTTTTTACTGTGTGAGATTGATTTGCGTGTCTGTCTGCCTTTGATGTTTATTTTTGTGGCAGAGATGATGGTGTTCTGTAGTACATTTAGTACTGTGTACATGGGTTTGTGTATTATTGGATTCCTCGCTAATTTAATTTTCTGTTTGAATAAGGTTTTTGTCAGGAGCCTGAGCTAAGCGCTTTGTGTACGACCACTCGGATTTCTTTTCATGTCCTCTTTTCCCCGTCATGGCATGTGAATTCCGGCAATGTTTTTGTTTTTTTCTCTATCTCAACAATCATCTTGTTCAGATTTTAGACAGCATTTCACAATCCACATTCGAATGGTGTATTCACTTTTATATATATATATATATATATAAGAAGAGGATTGGTACAATGAATTTAGGATTTGATATTATGATAAAGATTATTTCGCTTGAATATAAGAAAATAAAATTTTTTAAATTTATTTTTGATATCAAAATATTATAATAATTTAAAAATATAAGAAAATAACTTTTCTAAAAATAAACCAGATGAGCCGCAAAAAATAAAAAGTGCCGAAGCTTCATGACAATGCTATTAATATTCTTACCAAACCGAGGAACAATCATACGGGCAGTGACATTTTGGCCCAAATTCGATATAAAAACCGTTGGCTAAAATCACCCATATAAATATGCAGCACAGTGGTCACTTTAGAAGCCTTATCTAAAGAAAACATTCTCTTGCAACTGTTTGTTCCTCCTTTTTAGTGACATCTGCAATCACTAGAAGAAGAACATCAAGATCCCCATGGGTATTGAAAGCTTTAGTGCTGCTTAGAATAAATTGAGATTTTAAAAAAAAAAAAATCACAAAATGGGCATTCACTTGGAAGAGTAGCCAATCACCTGCCGTCAAGAGCCATCTAATTTTAAGAAGATTTACAAGTACAATTGGTAACTGTTGCAGACCCTTTTTACTGGCAAGACCTCATGAGAGAAACCCTCCTCGGCCACTGAAGCATGATAGCCAACATACAAAGACGATGCAGATTTTGTCACTAATGAGGGTAAAATAAGGGATATTTAGCACATGGAGACATCCAGCATGGTGGAGCAATCGGTTTTCTCCACGAAGGGCCACTGTCCTTTCCACTAACAACACATTTAATATTCTGAAATCTTAAACAAGTTTGGAGCATTAAAGAATTCTCCTGAAAAGTCTGTTTAAGACTTTCATAATGATCGAACTGGACAAATTGACACTGTTTGACTATCGTTTGGACCCTTGATTGGGTGTACGGCACCACCAATTTCAGTTGCCTTCATATTTTAGGCCAGCCATCACAAAAAGGTAACCTATCACCAGAACAAATATCAAGATGCCAAGAAAATTGGCAAAAAATCCCAGGTCTTGATCACCAAACATCTGTTGAGGCATAAATAAAAGCAAAATGCGTCGGCTGAAATTTACGTGTTTGAGTATGTGATTATGGTTGTTTTTCAAAGTGTTTTTCACTCGGAAATGTATCAAAATAATACATTTTTTTATTTTCTAAAATTTTTTTTACTTCGGCGCATCAAATTGATTTAAAAATACAAAAAAAATTATTAATTTGAAACAAATAAAAAAATAAAAAAAATTTAAATTTTTTTTAAAATATTTTTGAAACGTAAAACCAAACAAAATGTTATCCAAAATGCCATTGAGAGCATATAGATGCCCACCAACTCCCTTCGGTTTTTGAAGCTCTACTGTTAAAACATATCCTAGTGCTCAATCAAGACCACAATAGCGAAATTTGCAGAAACTGGACTGAACAAAAAATTTATTTGCCTTAAAATTTCAAAAAAACTTGATAGCATCATTAATGGGACATCACATTCCATTTTAACCATCTATAGATGAAAATAAGCAATTATCAATTCTAGAAACAAAAACTCAGAAAAGAACCCACAGCTAAGCACAACGCCGGCTTAAGTCGGGGTTACTTGGGTAATGATTCAAGGCCGGCTTAAGCTCGGCTTAACCATCTATAGCTTTGATAGTTTTTTAGTATTTTCTGAAAATATATATATTTTAATATAATTTTTTTTAAAAATTATTCTTTAGTCAATGCCCATAATTATAAACATCCTTTAAATACTTACTTTTTTTTCATGGTTTGATGGTTAGCAGCCAAAGCCATCATTTTAACGAAAGGTGAAGCAAGAGATAGTGAAAATAGCCATGCATGCACCAAGGATTGAGGATATATATAGCAAAACAGGAAATAAAATTAAGTGTTCATTTGAAAATAATTAATTTAATTGTGTTTTAGTTGTGACTGTGACTTTTTAAGTATTTGTTGATATTTTAAGAACTGATATCATAATTTTTTTCATATATTATTTTTACAATCTATAGTTTTTTAAAAGTCAGGATGAAAAAACCATAGTTTTTTTTAAGCGAATCCTTAAATAATACAATGAAAGAAAGAAAAACTGCCAGCTCGTATAATCCCATTGAAGTTTCGAAAGAACATGGAACGAAAGTTTAAACCGCTAATCTCTCGACGGGGGGGAATGGGAATTGCCGAGTCTCGATAAGAAGTCAATGCATTAAAAATGTAAGAAAGTTTATGACTGTGGCTGCTGGGATTCGAGCCCAGGTCTCCACGGCCACAACGTGGAATTCTCACCACTAAACTACAGCCACAAGCTGTCTGTGGTGTTATAATTGTATCAACTTAAATGACAGGGTTAGTTTTTAGTTTCATTAAACAAAAATCCTCTTAAAATATTATAAAATCATAATCATCATCCAAGAGTTTGAAGATAATATAAAAACTCAAATTTAAATGAATATTATAAAAACCCTATTTTACATACCTAATATTGTCTCAATCACTCCCTTACTATTAAAGATGTTTTGGATATAAAAAGAATTTTTGATACTATTTTCAAGATTTTAGATGATTACTATAATTTTATAATATTTTAGAAAGAATATTGGAAACCACCCTGTTTAAATTTAAATAACCCCATAGCATTATTTTATTATTAATTTTGTGATATGTGATGCGTTGGTCCAAGATAAACAGGTACTAATCTAGTAATTTTTTGTGTAGTGACTTTCCCATTTTATTTTTAGAATACTTTTTTTTTGTGTACATGAAAAGAAATAATATTTACTATCTTCTTCTTATGAGCTATGGAAGATTATCTGTTGCCGCACCATGGCCAATTACAAGCCTCGTCCAATAAAAAACAATTCATTCAACTTTCTGTCCGCATTATAAATACTGAAAATGGAGTCACTTCGATTTTAAACTATTTTTTTACGAAAACTGACGACTGCAGTTAGCAACTATCATTAACCCATTTTACTAGAATGTCCTCCTGAGCACTCTCCCTATCCAATGAAACCTCTTAAATGGAGGGTGCGAATTTTGTTCATACTGACCAGCGTAAAATATTGCACATCAATCGCATAACATTATCCAACAGTGTTAAGAACACATTCTATATATTCTAAAACCTTAAAAAGAAATTCAAAACATCAAGGAATGGAGGCAATCTATTTAAGGCTTTCATCGTGGTTAAGCTAAAATTGACACCGTTTGGCTATCATGAAGACTCTTGTTTGGGTGTACCGCGCTAGTTTCAGTTGCCTTCATATTTTGGGTCAGCCATCACATAATGGTAAGCGATCACCAGAACAAATATAAAAATGCCAAGAAAATTGGCAAAAAAACCCAGATCTTGATCATCAAACATCTGCAGAAGCACAAATAAAAGCCAAATGTATCAGCAACACAACAAAGTTTGTAACAACAGGTCTGTGATTTTATCCGACTTGCACAAAAAGCTCTTTATACTATGGTCACAAGGTTGATAGCCTCAAGGACATTAAGTTCAAAACCCTGTAGCATTCACTGTTTCCATTCCCTCCCTGCTTCTTGTTTTACTCTTCAAAAGACGAGTATGAGGGAATTCGTATATCTAAGGAAATGGATGTAATCAAGGTCTTTAAAGATCCATTTAGATGATCATATTCCCTGTCGACATCTTAGCAATCCCAGAAATGCAAGCATGTGATAAACAAGATGGATAGCAATCTATACAAAGAAAACCAGTACAAACATGTGACACAGTCATCACTTTACTCCATTCAATTATGCTCTGCAGATCAAAATTGGCAGCGGCTAATCAAACCCCATCAATATCATCACTAACTAGGCCTATTTGGTATCATGGCACGGTTCTTATCAGTTTACAGCAACCTAGATGATTGCGTTTGACATTCTTTCTTTTTAGACTAAAGAAGGTTTCTGATACTCAGCGTAATTTGCTTGCAACCCGAAACCAAATCTATCAGCTTCTTTGATTCAAATGTATGTATTGTTTAATTTCTTAGATTAACTATAACACAATTTTTCCATGTTTCTGTAGAGGCATTGCCTCCAAAAATCAGCACCTATCCTTACTCTAAGGGAAATGAAGGGAAAGAATGCGATAGCAGTGGGATTCGAACCCACGACCTTTATATCCGGAGTCTAACGCCATATCCACTCCGCTATGAGATCACTTGAGAATTTTTATTCTCGCTGTTTGAATTATTAATCAGTGTTTAATGAATTCTATACCAGTCGTATTCTCCTCCGGGCAAAATCATGCAAATACAGCAGCACAATAAAATTTCAAACAAAAAAAAGAAGAAAAGGCTAACTTCGATGCAATTACTTGTTATGACTAAACAGGAACATATAGATCTACGATCTCTACTGCGGTTGCAGAAACCGGTAGTCGAGAACAGAAGAGAAAATTACATGACATACCTTTTCAGCTGATCTGAAGCGAGGAGGCCAAGACAGTGTGTCTGAATCTCAAACGATGGGAGTTATTGCTCTCTCTCCTGGTCTCTTCGACTCCGTCTCTTTCTCGCGATCTCTCAGTTTTTAGCAGCGGCGGCAGCTTTGGAACGAATGCAAGGCAATGGGGTTTTGACTATAGGTCGTTTGTGTTATATGGGTTTAATGGCCCATTCTTATTGAAAGCCCCGTGAAAGGGATTGGATTTTTTCTCCAATTATCCAAAGCCCAAGGTGATTGTGATTGACATCAAATTTGACAATTTATGTTATTGTTCATGAAAGGATTTCGAAAATTACTTCAATTAACTCAGTTTTTTTTAGCTCCCGACTAAATGAAAATTGGCTAAAATTCAAAAAATAATTGTTTAAAATTATTTTTTTAACTTTTTAAAATTATTTTAGTGTTATAATATCAAAATAAATTTAAAAAATATTTTAATATGTTTTTAAATAAAAAATACTTTTAAAAATAACCAATGTGATAGTATCAAACACACAAATAACCACTACATGACTTTATAAAGTTTCCCTCCACAACCATCTAGATGGTGATCCAGTGATAAAAGCTTGGGACCAAGAGGTTTACTTTCTCTGTGATCTCAGGTTCGAATCCTGTGGTTGCTCATATGATGGCCACTGGAGGCTTACATGGTCGTTAACTTCAGGGTCCGTGGGATTAGTCGAGGTACATGTAAGCTGGACCTGGACACCCACATTAAACTAAAAAAAAAAAAGTCTCCCTCCACTACCTAGCAGCTAATTATTATTGTATTTTCTTTTACTAGATTCATAATGTGACATCATCGTCTCTTGTTTAAAAAAATATATTTTAAACTCTCGAGTTTCCTCTTGCAATTTGTAAAATCAAATCAAATCCTCTTCCTTTTTTTCTTTTTTTTTTCATATGGCCACGTGGGTCTTGGTCTATGCTTACTTTGTAATTCAATTCGGTAGACTTCCACATATCTTCGCCCCCCCCCCCCCCCCCTGCTGGCTTCACATGTATACAGATTGTTTGAAAAAACTCCCAAGACAGCTCACTCGTTCTCATCAATTCGTCAAATGAGCCCTCCTAGAAACAGTAATATAAAAAATAAATTACTGAAAATATTTTGTATTTTGAAACTAGTTTACTTTTCATGTTGTGTTGAGAGTTGTATTAGAATTTTATTTAACTTATTTTAAAAAGTAAGAAATAGAAAGTGAGGTGTACGAAGCCTAACCTTCTATGTTCAGCTTGAATTATCTTTTTATTAATATGAATGGCCGGGTCAGTTTACATGCATCTCGACTAATTTCACGGACTTGAAGTTAATATGTTCAACTTGAATTATTTTTTTTAGTTTAACGTGGATGTCCGGGCCAGCTTGCGCGCACCTCGACTAATCCCACGGGCCCTGAAGTTAACGATCATGTAAGCCTCCAGTGGCCATCATATGAGTAACCACAGGGCTCGAACCTGAGACCACAGGGGAAGGTTCAACTTGAATTTTAACTACCTTTGTAGTGGTTGGGAAATCATAAGGTCCACTCGTCAATTCATTTCCATGTAGAAAATATATTAAGTATCATAAAAGTCTTTCTAATCACCTACTAATTTTAATATACCTTAAAGTCACATAAAAACCAAAATCAACAAAACTTAAAAAATTAAAATGAAACTTGATCTTTTTTTTTATATATGTTTATCGAAAAAACCTACTACCATGGAATTACTCTTATCAAGTGAAATTTATTAACATAAAATTTGTTTATTTTTGTTGTTAGTACTGGGACAACCAATCATTTTTATTTTTTTTCTTCTTCTTTGATAATTTTTTAATGCTTTTCTTTAACTCATAATTGAAAAATAATACGATAAACTTTCAAACCAAAATTAAACTTGTTGTAAGGCGGGCCATATATATTTTTTAATTTTTAATTTAATTTTATATAATTAGATTGATGCAGTTTAAAAAAAATTAAAAAAAAGAGGTTCATATAAAAGGTGTCCCACTTTCAACTCTTGTAGTTTTTGTTAATATTAGAGGGCTGCTATATAGCGTGTGTTATGATTTTTTTGCCCTCAAATCACCGTTATAATATCACGTTGACCGTAAATCTTGTCACACATAAAACAAACATCTACGTGAAATTGAGTTTTAGGATCTAAAACCCGTCTAAAATTATCAAAAACTTAAAGAATTGGAATTTTTTTATTAAAAAAAAAACATCTAAATCCTCCTACAAACTTAAAGAATTAATAAAAAACCGTCGTAGATTTTACGTGTTTAGGTCCCTTCAACCACAATGATCATGTTTAGGTCCCTTCAACCACAAGCACCACCGTCGTAAAAAACGTATTTCCACAGCCAAATCTCGATAAAATCCAAACCCTGTAGAATTTTCACCATATTATCAGATTCAACTTCCTTAAACACAGTTTACGGGAGAACGGAGAGAATTGAAGGGAGATCAGATCCTTGGGAAACCCAACTCCTCACTCATCTTGCACAGTAAACAATGATCGATCTTGAACTCTGCAATCATCTACAGGAAGGGAGAAAGAGTGACAAAGAAGGCGCTTCAAGCTTGTTTATTCTTTTGAGATAAGAAATTGAACCATGCACGATGCCGGTAGCTCACAAGGAAATGTCAACACTTGTCTGACCACACGCATACTGTAGACGCTACCTTACCTGGCCAGACCCCGTCGCCCAGGGATTACAATTTAATTAGAATTTGATAATATCATCTCAACTAACTTGAATGAATATTCTTTTTTAAACAGTTGTATTGCTTCATGGAAAATAAATATTGTATATATTAGGATATTTAATTTGAAATAAATATTATCAAATATGACTCGAAACCCAATCTAATATATTTATATTTTGAATATGATACAATATAAAGATAATGCATATATTAAATAAATATATTTTTTTATTTTTTATTAAATAATAAATATGGATTGAATATCGAAAAGAGAAATAAATAGTGTACTCATAGTTACCCCATGTACAACGACAGATGGAGTCAAAATAAAAGAAAACTCGGTCTGACGTGTCGTTACCATTACTGTCATTGGACAGTAAAGTCTTTCGATTGTAACAGAACATGTTCTCTTTCTCTCTGGCCAGTAACGACCGCGAATCACGCTTCCTCGAAATTTCAATCTAACCTTGAACACTATATAAGTATATGCCCTGTCTCTCATCATCCGCTGTCCTTAAATCGCTTCAAAATATCACAACAAAATATTTTTTCCCTCAAATTATTTCATCAGCAAAAGTCTACGTGGTAATTAAATCTCAATTTCCATTCGCTTTTATAGGGATTTTTGGTTGTCTGGAGAAAAAATAATGGTCATGGGATTGAGAGATTTTGAGATTCAGATCCGAAGTTTTGTTTTTAATTTTTTCAATAACTGGTGGGGTATGGTTTTTCGTTGATTTGAAGCATTGTACATTTCGTGTTTTTGAAGTCTCATTTAATTTATGCGTCTCTCCTTTTCTCTCTCACTAGCTGGTGTTGTTTGTTGGTGTGTTTATTATCATGATTAGTTGTTAACCATCTATTTTTTAATCTAATTGGTTACAATCGAGTTCTTTATATAAAGCTGTAGTCTTTGAGTTTCATGACTCGCAGCGAAAAAAGTTTGAGATTTTGACTCTATTTTTTCACACCACTCAGGTGAACTGGATTTATTATCATGTTTTTAATTGAAACTTGTTGGCTGGTTTGATTTAAGGTTTTTGATTTGTGGGTTATTTATGAATGTGAGGATTATGCAATGTTTTGTTTCTGGGTTGTTTATAAAATTTATGGTGGATTGATTTTATTTTTTTTAATTTTCATGATTTTCAGAAATTGGACAAGAATGTCTAAGGAAGCATCGAATGGAGATCACAATTCTGCAGCAAAAGCTCCACCAACTCCATCTCCTTTAAGATTTTCTAAGTTCTTTCAGGTATAACTATTTGGCAGTTCTTTTTTCATTTTTAATTGGCGTGATCTCTCTTTTTTTTCCTTCCTATTTGGTACGATCCATGATCCTGAATGACACAAATCGTGATAAATCTTTTTCAACCTACATATTGATACCCAATTTGGGATTTACTTTTTCCCCCCCCTTTAGTTCTAGTCTTTTTGGGTAGCAATGTAACTCCTCTTGTTGCATTGAGTTTTGGATTGTGAGAAAAAGAAGTTGTAATAGCAAAATTGAGTGCTATTTAGTTGATTCTGAGAAAATGCTTGCCACTGCCAGATCACGTTTGATGAGATGGTTTCTGTTTTACAGATCGTGTACTTATGCATTAGCACCTGATCTTATTTGAGATTGTTTTTGGTTATGCTCGAGGGTGATTGTTTGGTAGTATTATCAGAAACAAATATTTTTTATATGATTCTTCATTATTTTCTTTTTCCTTTTGTTGGCAGTCTAATATGAGGATTTTGATAACTGGAGGAGCTGGATTTATCGGCTCCCACCTGGTGGACAGGTTGATGGAAAATGAAAAGAATGAGGTGAGCACATTTTGTTTCAAAATCATCTGAAGATTTACAGGCTTTTATCATCTGGCTATGGGTGTTTTGCTTTAATAAGAAAATACAGTTGCTCAGCCAATAAAGAAAGGAAAGCATTTCCACTCATGCATAGAATGTAAAAACAATTTGTAAATAACATTTGAATTTCATGGTTGGTCTATTCTAATAATGTTTATTATGCCTCTTAGGTTATCGTGGCGGATAATTATTTCACTGGCTCAAAGGACAACCTAAAGAAATGGATTGGTCATCCAAGATTTGAGCTCATTCGTCATGGTACTGCTGATTTTGACTTATGCGTCTAGCAGTTCAAAGCCAATGCATGTTGATAATGTCTTAATTTCTCTGTTTTCCATTAATTGAGGGCCGTGTTGATGATGCTTTATTTTTGTGCAGATGTCACTGAGCCATTGCTAGTTGAGGTTGATCAAATTTATCACCTTGCTTGCCCTGCTTCTCCAATCTTCTACAAATACAATCCTGTAAAGGTATGCATGTGTATATCATTCTCTTTTCCCTTTCTATATATTTTTTTCTCTCCTCCCTCCCTCTCTAGTGAAAGCAGTTCTCTTAAGTTCTTCTAACTGTGAGCTACCCTGATTTTGACCGTTGCATTGCCATTTGACCTGTAAAATTGCTATGCATGACAGACCATAAAGACAAATGTGATCGGGACATTGAATATGTTGGGACTTGCCAAGCGAGTTGGGGCAAGGTTTGAGACCACAATACTATCTCTTAGTTAATAATTATTCATAATGTATGATCCCCTGTTACTGATGCTTCAATAATTGACAAACAGGATTTTGCTTACTTCAACTTCTGAGGTCTATGGAGATCCACTCATCCATCCTCAGAATGAAAGCTACTGGGGAAATGTCAACCCAATTGGTGCGTTTAACTGTTCTTAGATTTCTATTAACTTATAATATGTGAAGTAATTCTCTTTAAAGGTTTTTCATGCAACTTCGTAACCTTCTTTTTATAAAATCTTAGCGTGCAACTTAGTATGGGGTAGGGGATGAGCTCTTAGCATTTAATATGTGAAATCTTCTCTTCCAGCTGTTTATTTGATTGAAGATGCCATATATACTAAATTTCAGGAGAGCTTTAGTGTCTGGAATTTTACTACATGGAAAATATTTTTGTTGTCATTCTCTATTTGAAAAATGCAAATTGTACATTAACTTTTGCTGATGTGTTGGTAAAATTTTGCAGGAGTCAGAAGCTGCTATGATGAAGGAAAGAGAGTGGCTGAAACTTTGATGTTTGATTACCATAGGCAGCATGGGATAGGTATATAGCTTTTGAAGTACGTTCTTTGTTTGTGATTTTCCCATGTCTAAAATATCTAAAATAAAATTTGTTCCTCTGCAGAGATAAGAATTGCCAGAATTTTCAACACTTATGGACCCAGAATGAACATTGATGATGGTCGTGTTGTCAGCAATTTCATAGCCCAAGCCATCCGGTAAGATGTTAAAACAACAGCTCCTGTAGTTGTTTGAAACGGTTAAGCCTGTTGGTAATTATATTCTTGTTGCAGCTTTACAACTAAATGCCAATTGCTCTGTGAATTTATGCAGTAACGAACCTTTGACTGTTCAAGCACCTGGAACCCAAACCCGGAGTTTCTGTTACGTGTCTGACATGGTAGGCAAGAAATTGTCCAGTGCTTTAAATGATGGTAGACGATTTAAGTTGTCTTGATTGGGTCTTAATATTAGTATTCCCCTAAATTCTTTATTATCAAATATTTGAAGGTTGATGGCCTTATCCGACTAATGGAAGGAGAGAACACTGGGCCCATCAATATTGGAAATCCAGGTTATTCCTCAAGCTCTGTAACAAATCACTTGGTGTTCTTCAATGACGCATTTCATGAAAAAAATGGAAACTGTTTCCCATATTAATCCAATGCTTGATTTTTCAGGTGAATTCACCATGATCGAGCTTGCGGAGAATGTCAAGGAGGTTAGTTTCAATTTGTCTGCATCTCCTCCTGGATGTGAATCTGGCTTAGTCTATTTTCTTTTTGTGGCACATTGCTTCTTAGTCCTTATCATGGCGAGTTGTATTTTCCACGTGTGGGGTTTACTGGCTATGAGTTGAAAACAAAAAAAATAAACATTTTATTCAAATCAAACTTTTCATACATAAATTTGGCTCTTTGATTAACCTTATCATGTTCATTGCCAGCTTATCAATCCTGAAGTAAAGATCATATCAGTGGAGAACACACCAGATGATCCTCGTCAGAGGAAGCCAGACATCACAAAAGCAAAAGAATTGTTAGGCTGGGAACCAAAGATCAAGCTGCGCGATGGTCTTCCTCTCATGGAGGAAGATTTCCGACAGAGGCTTGGAGTTCCCAGAAAGAACTGAACCAAGTGAATTTGTCTGTAGCAGCTATTCATGCTCAGCTTCTGGGTTCCCTTACCCCCCCGGGGTCTCATTTTTCTTTTTATCCTATTATATTATGATTTTGAATAAATAGTTGGAATTTTTATAATTGGAAGGAGCCAATCGCATGATGTGTGGAACTTATCAACTCCTGTTGCAGTGTGAAGGATTATGGCATAATACAAGGAAATTAATTTTGCCCTTTTGAGTTTATAGTTCTTCTATTTGCTTTCCAAGTGCTTACTGCATTTCTAGCTATTCTGGAATGAATATATAAGAATGAAAAGACCAGGTGACGGTGGAACGGATTGCCTTGCATTTTTCATAGCTTCCTCCACAGCTAGTCTTACCCCCTTGAGCCTGTTGAGGTAACATTTATTTTTTTAAAATATTTTTTACAAAAATATATTAAAATTAATGCTTTTTAACATAAACATATCAAAATATCTAAAAATACAAAAATTAATTTAAAAAAATACAAAATTTTTGGTTTTTTTTTTAAATGTAAAAATAAAAATGCTTTTTAAGCTGCTTTTCCGGAAAGTGGTTTTCGGAAAATTACTTTCCAAACTTTCCGGTGTTTGTTTATCATTAGAAAAGTTGGTCAACGGAAAACATTTTTCAGTCAAAGAAAAATTTGACTTGATTTTCAGGAAAATGTTTTCCTTTTATTTTGGGCGGAAAACACTTTCCGGAAGTTGTGAAAAATTTAGAAATATCATATTATTTGCTGATTATATCAAATTTGATCCTCAAACTTTTGATTGGTATATATATTTTGTTTTGACTATTTGTTTTTCAATTTCATCCATTATAATTTAATTTTTCTGTTAATTTTGGTCTTCATTTTTATAATTGTTATTTGTTTTTCCCTTATTATTTTTTAATTGAAATTTTTTATCTATTAAATTTGGTTCTTATTCTTTTGATTGTTATTTATTTTATTTAAAATAATTTATGAAATGTTAATTATTATTATTTTTATTTTTTTATCTTTTAATTTTTTTTATTTTTTAGATTTGATTTCTATTATTTTGATTATTATTTATTTTATTTGAGATAATTTATGAAATTATATTTTTTTTCAATTTTATTCTCATTTAACTTTTTAATTTGTAAGATTTGTTCCTCATTATTTTAATAAACTTGAAAAAAATAAAACATTAATAATTTATTTTCCAGCTCATTTTCCATGACATAACTAAATACTGGAAAATATTTTCCAACTTATTTTTCATTACACTATCAAATATTAAAAATAATTTATTTTTTAAAAAATTATTTTTAAAAAAATTATTTTCTATCAAAGAAATGAGTTGGTGTTTTTGTCTCGAGCCCAGATTTGTATTCTCTAACTTCCCTGACAGTCTACATCGTTAGCTTCCAGTGGCAGTTCATTTTCACATTTTTCAGTGACAACTGACAAGTCAATTTTTGGCTTTGGACTCCTGCAAATGAAACTGATTTTCTAACATTGAAAATAATAATAATATATAGACCCCCGCGCGCGCGCACCCGACTGATCTTGCACGTCAATATAGACTAACAATCAGCTTGTCCTAGCCTACAAGTTGAGTCCAACCTAACCAATCTGTTGATATTGTAAAAAAAAAAAAAAAATCAATTCGTCCAATTCCCAATTCAATATATACAGAATCTATAAAAATTAAAAATATTACATTGCAGCTACGATTATCTCTGGAAAAAAGTTTAAGAAAAGAAAGTATACTTACATTATTTACAAATTAAAACTTTAGGATTATATAAAAATACGATTGAAATTGTATTTTTTAAATATTTAATTTTTTTAATAAAAAATTTGATTGCGATTTAAATGTGAAAATTAATTTTTCTATGTTATTGGATCATTTTGATATACTGATATAAAAAATAATTTTTAAAAATAAAAAAAATATATTATTTTAATTTATTTTTAAGTAAAAATATGCTTTAAAAGATAATCACTACCACATTCACAAAAACCTTTTTAAAATCCTCAATAGAAAAATTTAATGAATAAAATATCTTCTATGATTTCAGTGTAATTAAATTCACGAGATTGTAGAAATCATAACAATTAATCTTGAAAATCTCTTAATTCTTATATAGTAAATAATGTTGTCAATTTGAATTCCCAGCTACCGTTTTTTAATTTTATTTTTATTTGTTGGGGTTGGGCAATTTTCTTTCATGGAGATGGCAATACAGAAGGATGCCACAGAGCTTAATTATGGCAGATCAACAGAACAGATTGCGCATGAAGAACAGTTACAACAGTAAATACAGAATAAAGATGCCTTAATAGAATAAATCACAGCCTGGAACAAGGAGATTCTGATTTCCCAGCCAAGTACAGGTATATAAACCAGACTTTGTCACTATAAACTAATTAACAAAATACAAATAGCAGGCAAGAGAAGCTGGTCAAGTTAGCATGGTAATACTATGGCCCAAGATGTTCATCAGGAATCTACATCCTCCAAAGATGGCTCAAATGGTTGTTGTTCATAGCATTTCACACACAGATGATGATGATATCCTTTCCATCTCTGGTCATGAAGATGGCTCCCCGGTGCTGCGGATCGCACACCAAGCCTGCAAGCAGCTACAGGCATTGATCTCGGAAGACCTCTACTTGTGTTGAGGTTTACAAAAAGTTAAGCTGTCAAGGCTTATTGCAGGGAGCATAAGTTGTTGGCTGGAGTTGTTCAGCGAGCGCACTGAGCGGAAACAAGTGCATGCAGCATCTATCCCGAAAATTGGTTCAGATGAGACATCATCTAAAAAGAATGATCTGCTCTTGTTGTTTCCTAGAGAGATTGGAAGCATTACTTCTCAAAAAAAAAAAAAAATTGTGGATGCATGGGATGGGTGCAGCATAAGCTCTCTTTTTTCCCTTCCTTTTCTTTTTCCCTTTTATTTTATTTCTAAAGAGAGTTATGGATGGATGGATGGATGGATGGGATTGATATGGATGTCTGTCTGTGCTCAATATGATAAATTAAGAAGCCATCAACTAATATTAACAAAATATAATAAGGAAATCAGAGACTCCGTGGCTGGTAATTAAGAAGTGCATGATAAAAGAGCAACGGATGAAAGTTCATTTATAGGGCAAATTTCTTTCTAGCATCTGTGTAACTTCTGGTGCCATTTTTGAAAATCCAACAAGATTGGCTATGTATGGTATGACAGTGTACCAACTACCAAGTGACATGGCTTTCAATTAATAAGATTTGAAATGAGATTTCTAAGCTTCTGCAGCTACTTGAGCCTGAGGTTTTTTCTGCTTGCTTTTCACAGGCTTCTTAGTTGCTGCTTCGTCTTCCAGTTCTGTTTTATTCTCAATCCTTGCAAAAACTGGTTTAGGTTGAGCCATGACCTGACCACCCTTCAGGCCACCCCACTTTGTCCCGCTCTACAATGCAAAAGCATAGGATAAATTAGTAACTCAACTAGTTGACGTACTTGCATACATTGAGATTGTGTGCAAGTGTGTGTGTGTGTTTGTGAAGAGAGAGAGACCCAGGTGACTGTGTTAAAATGGTCCTTCGAGTAGCCAAGCTGTTCATATATTCTCCAACAGAAACTTGGGGCAACAGGGGATAAAGCAATTGCTACGATCCTCATTGCTTCCAATATAATTACAAGATCCTGAACCATAACAACCAAAAAGAAAGCAACAGTTAAAAACATATCTAGGTCATTAAGTTGACAAGCCATGATTACCTTGTTTCATACCATTGAATGCTGGTAAATAGAATTATCTGGAACAACAGGTTAACCCATTGTCTTACGATAGAATATGTAACTAGAAAGTCCGGACATTCAAGACTGAAATATTTCTTCTCTAAAAAATTGGGTAACTTCTTTTTTTTCAAATGATGGCCAGACCAAATTACGCTGAAGATGTTTTTGCAAGAAAAAAAATTTAACATGCGAAACCTTTGCAGCAGCTTCAGAAGCAGCACCCCCTTGCTTGAAACGGGTCCAAGGTGCATTCTCATCCATGTAGGCATTCCCGGCATTACCAATCTCTAGTACAGCCTCGCAAGCCGACGATAGTGAGAGATTTTCATAATGAATTCGAGCCTTTTCAACCTACAAATGCGACTGTTTGGATCAGATTAAAAGAATTGTTGTAAAGTGAATTAGGATTGCGCAGCAACAGTCAGGGAGAGTGAGTTTCCAGAGAGAATCCCAAGGCACAAGTAATAAAACTAGCTAGTGTGCAAAAATCATAGATTACTTTGATAGAAACAACCAAGAACTCTCCTATGCCATTGAATGGGAACCTCTTAACACTCAAAATGAATGTCTGAAGTGCTTTTAGATACAAAAAATATATTGATTATTAATATCTAAGCACATTTTTGGAAGCAGGGTTTATATAGATCCACTATTCTTAAATTTACTGTCAACTAATTGATATTCATTGACTGCTCGCAAATATCATCATGGTCTATTAAAGTCCCGCAAGCTTGATGCATCTTTATTACAGCATCTAGAGTTGGCTGAAATTATGCTGCAGTCAAGGTTTACACTAACAGTCCTAGAATGAGAAATTGGGATGACAATAAAAAGTTCACCATATTGCTAAGCTGCAATCAAGGTTCCTGGTGAGGTTATGTTAGAAGCACAATCAAACTCTACCATTTACATTGGAAAAGCAAGAGTTCATCCAACATGCTGACTACATTAATATCACAAATTTCATGCAGCCTTACCAATTTCTCAATGGTGTCCTTCAATGCATTTCCTTCAGCCGCAACAGCTGAATCAACCGCCAACGTTGATTGGCAGTTCTTTTTAAGAAGTCCAAGTGTGCGATTAAGAAGGTTTCCTGTACAGAATGAGTTAAGACCACACACACCTTTTTAAAATGGAACAAAACCATGCACTTGGCAAAATCAGAAAGGCTAGAATAAAGTTATAAATATTCAAACTAGAAATACCTATGGTATTTGCGAGATGTGCATTGACAATATTGATGAAACGTTCTTCTGAATAGTCCCCATCACTACCAAATTCCACCTCTCTAAGGAAGAAATACCTAACCGCATCTGACCCAAAGTTATGAACCAACTCATTTGGTTCAAGCGTATTCCCCAGTGACTTCCCCATCTTCATACCATCCTATAATTTTCAAAATAAAAAGCATTGCTGCATGAAATAAAATTAGATGTAAGAAAAAAAAAACTAATGACTGGCTCGGCTCACTCAGGCAACACTGTACTAAAGCCAGAATCATATTTTACATCCAAAAATATACATTGACATAACTTCAAATCTCAAGGCATTTCAAATACATGAGAGAGAATCAGCTAAGAAAATGAAGAACATTTCCTTTTCTCTCTTTCTCTTTGTGGATAAGTAAATTTCCTCTACAAAAAATGTCAAAATTACTAGTACTAGATTATCCATCATTAATTTTGTTGATATTTTCTTGATAAAGAACTCATCCTAGAGCCAGCCAACCTCATTTACTTCCAGAGTGTAGGCCCAAGTGCTACCTTATATGCTGGTTAGCATTTAACACTTAATAAGATGGATTGAAATAGCTTTACTCTGCCACCCAATATGATATCCAGACTTAAAGCACTGGTATCTCAATCTATATTTAGATTAACATCTACAATGTACGACCACCCTCCTGTAACTTCCACTACCCAATCTTCTACCTTTCATAGATCATGATTTCCAGCAAGATCCCCACATTATTCCTACACATCATCTATTGAAATTAATTCCAAAGGTCCACAATTTCACTTTGGTATGTCTTCACATCAATTCAATACAGAGAAGCAAATTCTAAAAGAGATTAAGCTGCTAACTTGTGGAAAGAAAGGAAAAAGGAGAGAGAAAGAACTCAAACATTGCCCAGGCCCTAAATAGATATAGTTTACATCATAACGGTGGAGAAAAAGGGCCCAGCACCGTCTGTTTAAGTTGGAAGGTCATTACCCTGCTATTATCCTGCTGTGTGGATTCTTAGGAGGGAAGGTAACCATTCAGAGATTTTGTATGAAGTGGTGTTCTCAAGCCTCAAGTCCACCACAGCGGTAGAAGTTATTAGGAAGGTCTAGCAAACAAAGCAAACCATACAAAGAAGTTTAAATAAAACAATGCAGTATACTAGGTTTCGACATTAATACCTTTGTCAAAAATCCATGCCCAAAGACCTTCTTAGGAAGGTCTACTCCAGCAGACATTAGCATAGCTGGCCAATAAACTGCATGAAAACGTAAAATGTCCTACAGAAGATTAACAGAATCATGAGAGGAATAGCATTGATATCAACTGAAGTCTGCAGAGATATATCTGGAGAAAGAAATCAACCATTTGGGATCAATGAATAACTTAACAAGTTAATAAAAGGATAAAAGCAATAATCACCTAATAACAAAGAAAGCAAGAATTAAGGGAGAAAACAAAATAAGCAGGGAAAATCTCTGGATAGAGGCATACACGAAAGTAAAACAAGAAAATGGATTCTTATTCGAGGTTACAAGAAACTTCAGTAGGAATAGGATATGAACAAGCCTATTAATCTACTTGCAAAAGAATTCAACTTATATTAAAATTGTAATACGTATTATTATTTCAAAATTCAACCTTTTGAAAGCCAAGAACTGCCAATTTTATTAACATTTCTTGTCAATGCTAAGATGTAAATTCTCATACCCCTGACCCACCAGTCAGGAAAAAAAAATATATTGTTAGATGCTCATAGATGCTAACTTAACACAAAAATTGCTAAGCATTCATAAATGATAGCTGATGCGGGAAGTAAAGAGGGTATTTTATTTATTTATTTATTTTCAATTTAGTATTTCAGAGCTTTAAATAAATAATAAGTAAAATCCCTTCTTTTCTTGCTCATACAGTTCTTATGTTTTTATCTATAATTTAGTATTTGGACAACAAATCAACTCTGCATAAATGTACAACATGTGCAGGATTAATAGGAATTGTTTATTTATCAGTCCAAATAATAACATAAGAATCATAAACCATAGTATAATCATGACGCAGTCCAGAAGGATGGAGAAAGGAAAGAAATGATACCAAGTAAATATAATAATATATGGAATTTTGTTAGCTATGACAGTTTCAATGCTAATTTCACTTAGGGAACAAGGCAAAAGTTTGATAAAGTTTATAGATAAAAAAAAACATCAAGAGCAGAAAAAGTAGTCAAACCTTGCCAATCAAATGTAGTGAAGCCGGCCAGCCAGAAGAAACAGCAGTTTGTAAATCTGGTTGCTCATTTTCCGCTGATAGAGCTGATATATAGCTGGTCAATAAAAGGTAAAATTCAGTCAAACAGAAAACAGGCAGAAACAAGGTAATTGATACTCTCCAACTTTTGCAGTCAATAAGTAATAACAAAGAAGAAGGCATACATGAAGCATACTTATAAGATCATCAACAAGTAATCAGAGAAAGAACACAAATCAGGGTGAATACCAAAACTTTACCCAAGTAAAGCATCAAACCAAACATATATAGTCTGCTTATTGTCATTAGGAACAGGAATGCCCCAATCCACTGATGCACGAGAAATTGAAAAATCTTTCAAACCACTTTTGATCCAACTTTGTACCTGAAAGTATTGGTAGCAATAATGAGAATTTGGAAGAGTGTCATGCACAGGGTAAAATTTATGTAAACACCAAGTTAATGGAATTTCAGACGGCTTAAACAACAAACTGCCTGGCAGAAGAAATTACTTTTAGGTTCTAACACAATATAAGAAATTAAATCACAAACTAAAAGACAGTCAGGTTCTTGTGGAACTACTAGATTCCCGGTGCATTGATAACATGAACAGGTGCACCAATAACTGGCAGAAGCACCATATGAACATTAGACTGCAATAACCAAATATTGGATTTGCTTTCAGATCAATGTCCAGAACACTTCAACTGAAAGATAAAAAAACACATATCTTAAAGAATTGAACTTGGCACACCATGAATATAACTGTTCCTAGCAATCAGGCCAGAGAACTCTTGAAACAGTATTCCTTGTGGGTTAGCTTCAACAGGAATCAACTTTTTCTTTTCATTCCCCAGCAAAAAATTGATAGATTACATATCACTATTTGACATTCACATGACATGAGAATATACAACAATTTCATCAGCTCCTTTTTTTAAAAAAAAAAAGTTTTTACAGTATTTATAGTAATCTAAATCATGTGAAGCAAGAGAAAAAAAGAAACTGCTTTGTTTCTAACCTCATTCAAACGAAATGGTGGCTGCACAAATTTCGGATTCTGTGTCAAATTTTCTTCTAATTGTTTTTGGTACTTCGATAGGGCAAAGAAGTAATTATCCTCCTTCCGCTCAATGCATGGCTTGAGGTGTGTAGGACAACATTTGTTATCAAGTAGCTCCTTCTCATCCTGTAGAATTTACAATGCTAATGTTGTCATTCGACCACAATACAACATCAGAGAATAGATAGAAACGCAAAGGCACTACCTTATACTCCTCACAGTTGACACAGTACAATCCCTCATAATCAGCTCGGTAAATGTCACCCTTGGCAAGAACCCTCGAATAAAATTCCTTTACTATTCCTTCATGCTTAGGATCAGTTGTCCGAATGAACTTATCATAAGTAATCTCTAACTGCAAACCAGAAAAGGCACAAACTCGCAACCATTAGAACATTTACAATGATCAAATTACTAAATTGAAGGAGCAAATCATCCTAGTCGAAAAAGCTTACATCTTTCCAAAGTGTCTTGTAAGCTTGAGATATGACATCACAATGCTCACTCGGTGTGGAACCAGCAGCAGCAGCAGAAGCAGCTATCTTCTCCCCGTGTTCATCCGTTCCAGTTACAAATATAACTTTCTTTCCTAAAAGCCTCTGCCATTTATATAAGCAGAAATAATCAACCCTTTCGTACAATCTATTAAACCAACTTTATAAAAATCCGGATAGAAAAGAGATAATAACATCTGTCAAAACCCCAACAATGAAACTTCTTTTAATGAATTCAATTGGGCATCTTAATAATCAGGGGCAATCTAACGCAACCATGAGCATAAAGAATCAAACTTTATAGCTAAAAAATATTAGAAAGAAAAATTTCACTAAATCCCATTAAAAAAAAAAACTGCATAAAACATGAAATCAAACCTGAAATCGAGCAATGGCATCAGCAGCAATAGTGGTGTAAGCACTCCCCATATGAGGAGGTGCATTAACGTAATAAAGTGGAGTTGTAAGGACAAAAGTCTCAGCTGCTTCACTACTTTGCATATGATTATTGCTTATTGCACAAGTGCAAAACGTGGGTCTCCTTAATTTACGAGGAAAGATGAGATTTTTAGAGAAATTAATACCGGTCTTGAAATGGGTTGTTTTTGCATTGATGGAATAGTTTAAAGGGTTTAGGAGACAGAGTGTGTTTTGTACAGAGTAGTTGATTCTAGCTGCCATTTCTCTTTATCTTCTAACTGCAAAAAAATACAATAAAGTTTCAATCTTTCTTAGTATTCTATTGCAGAGAACAACAAGGTTATCTGCAGTGGTGGATCCTCACAGGGACAGGGGAAGGCAGCAACATACCCTCCGAACCATTTTACAGATTTAAGTCCCTATCGTTTCAAATAATTCGATTTTTTCCCTAAGTCAAATTTATTTGTAATTGGACTCCTTGATTTCAACTTAAGAAAAATGAAAGAACCACTGTTTTTGGCCCTTCATATTTGTGGAAAGTGGTATTCATATCCCTTGTATTTCAAAAGTGGTCAATTGACACAAACATTGCAAGAAATTGATGAATCTGTCCCCACCAAGTCTGCCACTAGACCCTTCGAAGGGACCGAGATTAAACTTTTTATGAATATAAGAATTTTAATTTAACTTTTCTATGAAACAGTTCAGTGTTAGTTGAAAGGATTGTTTTGACGCCGAATAGTAATAGGAACAAGTGCCTCAGTCCGAGAACGAGGGATATTCTCCTACAAAGTTCAGTTCGATCCCTAATCTGTAAGCCATTGCAATTTAATCTCTTTTTAATTGTGGAATAGATTGGCCAGCCTTGTGTCTATTTTGGAATCGATAAACAAAGTTTAAAAGCCAGAGGTATAAGATGATCAATTCTCACAAACACGGAGGACTAAAAATATATTTTATTTGAAAATATTATATTTAAATGATTTTCAAATTGTGTTTGTTTTTTAAAATAATTTTTATTTAAAAATATATTAGAATAATAATTTTTATTTTTAAAAATAATTTTTCACATCAAAACAATAAAATAACTCAATTTTTTTAAAAAAAATCAAAATTCATAGAACAACTGTTGAAATACAGTTCCAAACGATTGTTGGAGTAATTTTAAATGTTTGAAATTGTTCACAAAAATTATCAAACTTCACATCTGCTTTTCAGTTTGATTTACTTGGTTAATGAATGAGTTAGATCAAGGATTTTAACCACTCAATTTTAATCCAAAATTAGTAGCTTGGTTCCAAAGTTTTTCTCTGACACTTTTCTCTTTTAGCTTTTTAATCTGATTAACAGAATTAACTACCAAGAAAACACCTAAGCAACTACCGTATCTACTTTTCTCTCAAATTTCCCCCTCTTGTTTATCAATCAGAGAGACAGAACTCTCTCAACATCAACCATCAAGAAAATAAAGAATCTTTGACAGTACTCTTTATTTCTCGTAGAACCCTTCAACAGTCTTAGTTTTCATAGCGAGCAGTTACCTGATCAAGTGATTCTAGACATAAAAGATGGCTGAAAGTGTGAAAAAGAATCGTGTTCCAGAAGATGTGTTGATAGATATTCTCACAGCATTACCTATCAAATCCTTATTAAGATTCAGATCTTTATCAAAATCATGGAACTCCCACATCAGTGACAAAGACTTCATCAGTGCCTATTTGGCCCAACCCAAACCATCGCTTCTCCTTCGTCGATGGCAAAATCGTCAAGAATCCTACTCTCTGCATCTCGATAATGAATCTTTAGATAGGAGCTTACAGTTCCAGAACTTGCCCTTTCGGTGTGAAGCTGATTGTTTTGATATAATAGGTTATTGCAATGGAGTTGTATGTCTTTCAGATATTCACCAAGGTCGCACTACGAGTCTTATTCTGTGGAATCCATCAATTAGAAAACATTTGAATCTAGCACTTCCATAGTTATGCGGTCCACACAGTGCTACTTGGGGTTTTGGCTTTGATTTACCAAGTAATGACTATAGGGTTGTTAGAGTTGCGAGACAAGTTTCATCTAAACGCGAATTCCCTATGGAGTTTCAGGTTTTCTCGCTTAAAAGAAGATACTGGGAGCGCATTAATTTTAGCCCTACTCTTTGTCCGTTTTGCGTTGTAAGAGTTCTGGTTATTGCAATCAGGTTGCTTTTAATGGCATCCTTCATTGGCTTGTATATCGTGAGGAGAATGACAACCGCCGGAGTTTTGTTCTTTCTTTTGATTTAAGTAATGATAAGTTCGGGGAGATAATGTTGCGGGTGGCCACTCAGTGGATGGTGATTTCAGAGTTTGACGACTCCCTTGCGGCGCTTTTCTGTAGGTGCGCTGCCAAGTATGTTGACGTATGGTTTATGAGAGAATATGGAGTGAGGAATTCATGGAACAGACTATACACGGTTCAAGTAGATGGATTCACGAGGTCAATGGTTTTCAGGAAGAATGGTGAAATATTAATGAGAAAACATGGATCGTATGAGGTAGTTTCATGTGATCCACAGACTCGAGCAAGTCGTAATTTTAGGGCTACAACAATGAGACTATGTAGAATATTTTGTTCAGAGTCTAAGTTTACTTAATGAATCAAATGAGATCGACTCAGGAGAAAAAAGAAGAAGCAAAAGGTACGAATCACTTCCCACCTTTTGGCAATTCGATCTCTTGTTTCTCTCGAAGTATTCACTATGCTTTTGAAACACTTGAAAATAAGAATTTGTGATTGGTGTTATATTTGAAACAGCAGAAGGTCATCTGGATTAACAAGACTCCCTATTACTCAATAAGTATTTCCAACTGCTGAATCATGTTTTTCAAATTTATTCCATCCGGCATTTACCAGTACTGGTATTCTTTCTGTTTTGTGCAAAAAATACTGATTATTATGCTCTGTAAGTCCTTATGCCATTCTCTATACAAAATTTGCTAGGAGGTATTTGCTACATTCATCTAGATGATGAGTGCACACCAATGCGAAATTATGTAAGATCCAAGCTGAAAATTGTTTCTTCACATGTATATAGCTAAATGTTTCTTCACATGTATATAATTGTTCTTGATTGTAGGTTGGATGGACAGATGAAACTATTTCTTGGTCTACGATGATAGTTTTGGCAAATTCTGCAGAATTATATATAATTTGCCATTACCTGGTGACTGGATAACAACTCAAATTATGCGCAAGACTGCATGGATATGCTGACATTGATGATACAAGGTTTTTTTACCGTTGTTGCTTTCTTCTGTCTCGAAGATTGTGAGTGATTTTAGACTTTAGTTTGAACGGTAAGCATGTTAGAAATAAGTAGAAGATATTTGTAACCTGAGTGACAGGACTGAGTTTTCATAACGGTGAACCTATGAAGGATCCACAACTTTACAGGCACGCGATTGGCTCTCTTTAGTATGCAAGTCTCGCGAGATCAGATAATGCATACTCAGTAAATAAACACTGTCAATTCATGTCTGCTCCTCATACTCTTCAATGCCAAGCTGCTTCTTTTTTTCCTACTTGATATTTACTCAATTGCATCAATTGAACTATTGTTCAAGGAGAGATTGAATCTCTATTGACATATAAATTGATCAAGAACACGGTTTTCGTTGTATTAACACAGTTTTAGTGTTAATACTAATAGCTAGCTAGAGTCTGTGGGTAATTTAGTCTTCTGGGCCTCCCACTTAATTTCTACACCAGAGAAAGAAGAAGGAGGAGGAGGAGGAGAAACCGTAACAATATTAACCAATACTTATTCTGAATTTCAGACTGAGAATGAGAAACAAAACGCTCTCTAACATCAACAACAAACAGTGAGGACCTTTCTCAATCAAGTGAGTAATATCCGAGAGAAGACAAATTAACAAAATCTTTGAGACTCTTTCTCTCTTTCAAAACCTTTTTGATCGCACCAAGAAGCGAAAGAAAAGACTTGAGACCCTCTCTGCTGTTTCTCCCACCTTTTCCCTTCTTTCTCGACATCAACCGCCAAGAAAATACTCACAGTTCCGTCCCTGAACGTTTTGACATGAAGAGAATTATTGCAGGGATGTCAATTTCAGTTTCTAACAACTCTCTTACTGTGAATCCCTATGACTGTCTGGATGGCAGTCTGAGTTTTGAGATATGGATGATGAGCCAATATGGTGTGAGAGAATCATGGGCCTTACAATTCCGTATTCACGAGGAATTCCCACTTCCTTATTTTAGACTACGTTAATCCGAGAAACAATTGTAACTACCAAGAAAACAGCCCCAGCTGACTACCAGAGAAATGACTGAAAATCTCTCTCCCTGAACCTTTATTCTCCCCTACTATATCTCTCACATTTTCGTTCTTGTTTTTTCAATCCGAGAAACCAAACTCTCCATCAACATAAAAAAAACCAAGAAAACGCTACAGAAAACAATCAGTGAGAGAACTTTTTCTCCGTCAATTCATCTCCTCCACCAAACCAAGAAACCAAAGAAAAGAATCAAAGATTCTCTCTGTTTCACAAAACCTTTAATCCTTATCAATAAACACCACCAAATTGCCGCACACACTTTACAAACTCCGCAAGCAGTCTTTGAATAGTAGTTGAAGTTGCCTGATAGCGTTAGACATATAAAGGTGGCAGAAACGATGAAAAAGGATGGCGGTCTTCCAGAAGATTTGTTGATCACGATTCTCATGGCATTACCTGCCAAATGTTTAGTGAGATTCAGGTCTGTATCAAAGTATTGGAACTCTCTCATCACTGGCGCTGAATTTATCAGTATCCATTTGGCCCAGGCAAAGCCATTGCTTCTCTTTCATCACCACAACCAGTCTTACTCTCTGCGTTTGGATAATGAGTCTTTAGACATGTGGTCAAACTCAGAGTTCGAGTTGCCTTCTAAAAGAGAAGATGATGACTTCCAAATAATTGGTTCTTGTAATGGAGTTATATGTCTTTTAAATAGCCCGCAAGATCATGGTCACAGCATAATTTTGTGGAATCCATCAATTGGAAAATCTTTGAATCTTGTACTTCCGAGGTTATCTGATCCTTTCCACGGTATTTTTGGTTTTGGCTTCAATCGGCAAAGTAATGACTACAAGTTTGTTAGAGTTGCCACACCTCACTACCCAGTTGGATGCCAGGTTTACTCGGTCAAAGAAAGATCTTGGAAGGCCATTGATGTTAGCCCTGCTCTTGGTTACATTAACCCCATACCTTCAGTCTTATGGGGACGTTCCAGTTCTTATAACTATGCTTTCCTGAATGGGGTTCTTCATTGGCTTGTGGACAGAGAGGAGTTTGGCAGTAGGTTTGTGCTATCTTTTGATCTAAGAAATGATTCGTTTGGGAAGATGATGCTGTCTCCATATTTAGCTAGCAAACTCGATGAGTGGATGGCAATTTTGGTGTATGATAACTCCGTTTCTTTGTTTCTCAACGACCTCGATACCAAGTATATTGAGATATGGGCTCTGAAAAAATATGATGCAATGAAATTATGGGCCCGAAAACTCAGGATTAAGGCAGTCGGAATAGGATTGGCAATGGTCTGTAGGAAGAATGGTGAAATATTAATGACAAGATATCCAAGTGACGAAGTGGTTTCATGTGATCCTCAGAGGAACGAAATTCATGATCTGCAAAATTTAGGGCTAAGTGACTATGCTGATTCTTATGTGGAGAGCCTAGCTTTACTTGATGAATTAAAAGAGGAGACTGAAAAAGAAAACGTAGAGATCACTCACTCAGCCACTTTTGCAATTCCATCCTTTAAATGCATTCATTAGACAAGCATGAACACCTGCTAAGATAAGGTATCTATGCTAGTGCCCTCGTATCTTTTGGGATTGATATGATCTGTGATTGCCTTTTCCCTTCATCTTTTTCTCCATCATTGTGACGATGCTGTTCTGTTTGAACTATGAATTTAAGCCACGAATGTGCTTTCTTCCTCCCTTTCCTTTCCTTTCCTTTCCTTTTACTCTTGTGGTTGACAAGACATTCCTATTTTCCTGTTACTGATAATGAGTATTCAAACTGTCGAGCTTGTTTTCAAAATTCATTGCATCAGTCAGCTACTAGTTGGTTCTTCATGTTTCATGCTAAAGATATTGATTAATTATTTCTGCTCTGAGTGATTCTGTAAACAAAATTTACTTTCCCATGTTTGCTACACAAAGCAAACTAATAAAACAGTTCCGGGTGATCCACGACTTTTACATGGTGACTTGATAAATGATAGCAACTCAAATTGGGTGCAAGCGTGCATCCGGTTCCCTGGCGCGTAGGATTAAAGTTTTTCCTTGGGACTAATCTGGGAAGACAATTTTCCAGACTTCTTGGTGATTTCTATTTTTAAAGACTTCTTGATGATGCGAATTGAGTTGGGAATCTTAGACCAAAATAGACTCAGCTGAAACTTGCAGGATAAGTCGGTTCTTTTTTTATTTGATGATTACTACTTTTTAACCTAAGAAACCTATAATGGTCATGGTTAAAATGAAAAGAAATTTGTTTGGTTTAAAAGAAAGAAGGGGATAAAAAAGTGGAAAACAGCATGTATAAAAGATTTTTTCCTTTTCCTCTTATCTGACGAGAACTGGATTTTTCCGACCTAGGGATCGAATAATTTCCGAGCTTCCCCAAGTAAATTTATGCGCCCAATATTAAGTGAAAAGGCAAAAGCCCATTCAATCAAACATTACGAGCCAAGAAGAAGTGCACAATCACCCTCCAGAACGGATGGTCAATCCCTGGCACAATCTTGGAAACTAAAAACGGTTTTATTTTCAGAAGGTGCATTTATTTTCACACTTGCATGTTACATTGCAGGGGCTAACAGCAGTAGCATGCAATGAATCGTTTCAACTAGACACAGCCCAATTTTCCAGAAGTAATCAGTCTATTTAACCATACCATAAAGTGACTGAAACAAAAATTCTTCAAAATAATAAGAAAAAGGATGAACTCAAACAAAGCTAAATGTCTCCAGATTGAGCATTGATCTGGCACCTGGGGAGCAAATTTCCAAATTCACCTGCGAAGGCGTGGTAAGCATTATTAGAAGCGAGGGTTGGTTCCAGGTTTGTTTTTCTGGGACTAGAGGCACGCAACTTTCATTTTTACTTTATCAAAAAGCCTGATTGAAGGCACCTTTAACTACTATTTTCTTGTTGGGTTTGGTTATTCTTTATACATATGAGAAGGAGGCAAAGGAAGCGCAAAAAATTACCAGAAGCCTGCTCATCTTGAACTGGATTTGTGAAGCATCAGTGCCTGAAAGAAAACATGTTAGCAAGGTCAAGGACTTTAGGCTGGAACAAAGCTATTACGAAATGATCCACTTAATTTCTCGTCTTCTTTTCTCATGTATAGAGTCATTTGGGTCAGTTCATAACTTGTAATAGAAGAGGAAAGTGCCCCAGTTCTCTGAATTAGTAGCACCCATTTTAGACTAGTTGCAGAAATAATTTCTTTTGTTTCAAATATATAAATATATATTAAAAGTGCGCATGCAAGAAGGTTGTACACAAATCTAGTAAATCCATGACAACACAAGAATTTGGCACAGACAAGCATCAACAAAGTATTGCTTCCCGAGTTCTAAAATGAAAGAGTTTGGATTCAGATATGTATGGCAACTGACATATTTTCTGAAGTATTTTCTTGGCACCAATTTTTTTTTATCAGTGTTTTTCATAATTTTATTATCTTCATTCCAGAATTACATTAAAAAAAAAAACCCCAGAAACCATAAACTTAATGTATTTTTAACAGGGAAAAAACATTTTTAACCATGCACAAAATAAAATGTAGCTAGATCAGATATGATAAATCGGGACAAGATTATTTTCTATAAAGAGGCGCAACGAAGATTTTGTCATTGAATAGTAATTGAAACTACTACCATTTTAAACGCATCATAATACTGGAAAATGATCAGGGAGTTGGGTCATTGAAGCAGCCGAAAACTCTCTAGAACTATATTGGTGAAAAGAAAAAAACCAATGGAATTGATTCAATCAACATAACCGAAAATAATGTTTTGAGGTTTAACAACTATGACTGGATATCAGCCAAATTATCAAAAAAAAAAAGATGAAGAAAAAGAAAAATCTTTATGTGTGGGTAGAAAAAAAAGAAGAAAACTTTTATTCGATCCCCATTCTTGACTATCGATATTTATCCTAGCCTTAATTATGCATCTAGCAAACCAAAACTAACAATGCCCCAATTAATAATGTTGTAATCTACACACGCTGGAGCTACATCTATTATTCAAACTTCAGCAAAAGAAAGAAAATGAAGTGGAAATATCATGATCTAGGGTTTCAAGCACGCTTACCTTTTGTGCCTCTGCACAAATGGAGAATTCTTCGCATCCTCCTCTGCAAAAACACGGATATACTACATTACTCTTCAGTTATTTATACCCAAAGCACAAATAATCAGATTTCGTGACATTTATATTTATTTTGCTCAACGTAATTCTAATTGATTGCGATAAAATAGCTTAATTGAAACAAAAATTAATAGGTTAGGTCTGAAATCGTAAGGGAGAGGGAAGGGAAGGGAAGGGGTTACCGGTGAGGCTGAGAGAAAATTTGGTGATAAGAGTGCCAGTGATGGCAAAGCCGGCAAGGAAAGGCCAGTTACGGTTCCATTCTCTCCTGAAGAAAACTGGCCATGGATCGAACTTCCTCATCTTTTTCGATTCTCTCTTCTACGCCAATATCTTTCAGTGGCTGCGACTTATCGATGGTGATGCAGAGGAGGTCTGTTTGGTGATTGACAATGCTTTAGTTCTTATACCGGGTTTAAGTGCAACCCCGTTCTGGGCCGCAGTTAACGCAGGGCGGTATGGGGCCAGCTTTCTGATGGCTTTGTTTTATTGGGCTTTAGGTACTTGCTATTTGGGCATGTTTTATTTTATTTTATTAAAATTTAATCTTTCCTAAAAAATAGTTTTTTAAAATATTTTTTATGAAAAATAATTTTTTAAAAAATAAATAATTTTTAATATTTGATGTCGTCATGATAATGATTTGAAAAATATTTTTTTATTGTTTATCTATGTCATAAAAAATAATTTGTTAAATAATTTATTAATATTTTAAAAAATTAAGGGATAATCTTTATCCAGAACTGAGATGACAAGATTAGTTAGTCTAATTAGACTCACACTTCATGTGTATTTGCATCAATAAACATGAGTGTAAAGTAAAATGATAATGGAGATCAAGAGAGACAGAAAGTTTATTTTCATATAAATCTATCAGGTTTCATCTCCATTTTCATCTACATCAGAAGTATTTTTCAACACTTCATACCCTTCTTTGTATATGTTTAGAAATGACTTTCCATTAAAATTTTAATTTTTTCTATTTAAAATTAATTTTTTTAGTTTTTTTAATTGTTTTGATATGCTAATATAAAAAATAAAATTTTAAAAATAAAAAATATGTTATTTTGATGATTTTTAAAACAAAAAACACTTTAAAAAATAATTGCTACCACACTTCTAAATATTAAAACCTCCATTAAAGATTCATATAGTTTTGTTAATAGTTAATCCATGTTAAATAGAATACATATTCCATTAAGAAAAAATATTTTGCGTTTATTAAGCCAATTTAATTAAAGTAGTCTTAAAAGATCACATATTTGTTTCAGATACATATAAAAAAACCTACAAGTATAATAAATTGTTTTTGCATATAAATTCAAGTATAAAACTCTCTTTGATTGGAATATATCACACCCACCACCATGTTCGAATGGATTAAATATATTTTTTTACTCGTCTTTATCCCTGTCTTTTTTAAAGCATGAATCTCTTGTGTCCGCTTTCGTTTTGATAAATAAAAGCAAATATTCATTCAGGAAGCGGGTATGATTAGAGGAAGTTTTCCGTCCGTAAACGAGCCGGAATGGTCAAGGACACGGGAAGGGGATGCATCCTCCCGTCCAAACCCGTCTCTTCACCATCTCTGATCCAAGTCGTGTTTTTCCATGCTATCCCTGGGCAGTTGAACCATCGGCACCCACGATCTCTCAGGCTCGGCATTGGATGCCGAACCCCTGGCCTAACCACCGAACCTCTTGCCAAGTGAAAACTTAATTACGAGGGATTTAGTTTAATTAGTTAGATTTTAAATTTAATTTTAAAAATTATTAATTGAAGTATCACAAATCTTAGAGTCATTAAAAATTTATATGATTATTAACTTTGAAATTTCAAAAAATTAGTGAAGGTACTGATTTAGACATCAATTGTAAAAAAAAAATGAACCATTCCCTTCTTTTTTAAGGGAAAATTACAAATGTATCATTTTATATACTTTTACACTGTCCAATTGTATTGTTCATGAGGTGACCACTGACCTTCACCGAGCGTGACATTAACTTTATCTATAGGAAGGGTTTGGGACGAAGTTTGCTTGGTAATGCAGTAAGTGTTTTTTATTTAAAAATAAATTAAAATATTTTTTTAATATTTATTTACTATTGACTTCACTACATCAAAATTATAAAACAAATATTAAAAAATAATTTTTTAATATTTTATTATGTCAAGTACATTTTTAAACCTTATCAAAAACACAAATTAAAATGCAATGTCAAGCAGGCTGAAAAGAAATCAACTGGAAATCCAGGCATGGCCGACGTATCTATCAAACATGCTTACGGAACGACAAGAACCCAATCAATCAACTCCAATTATCTAATGAATGATTTGTGTCAAGTTGCACTTGTTCTGTCGGGACAGATTCTTTGAACATAATTATAGAAATTAAAAATAATACCCATCAAGTTGTGGCACGAAGCCACGAATGCGACCGTTTTCCTTTTTGATTTGATTATCATGACTTTTTCTTAATAATTTAAATTATTCACAATTATCCTAACATGTTTATTATAAAATTTGTACTCGAAATAATAATATGAATAACATGCTCACCTGACACCTAAACCACGCATTAAAAATCATATTATTTTCATAATAGATGGCACATACGATTTAATATAATAGCAACATACGTTATCACTTGATTGTTTTGTCAGTGCGAATATAATAATAAATATATGTCTGAGCATGTAGTAAATATTTTTAAAAAAATATTTTTTTATTTGAAAATATATTATTTTCATAATAGATGGCACATACGATTTAATATAATAGCAACATACGTTATCACTTGATTGTTTTGTCAGTGCGAATATAATAATAAATATATGTCTGAGCATGTAGTGAATGTTTTTTAAAAAATATTTTTTTATTTGAAAATATATTGTGTTTTTTATTTAAAAAATTAATTTTTACAATAATAAAAATCTCAAAAATACATGAAAATGGCTAGTTGTCCTCTTACAATTTACCACTTTTAACAAATATTACGTGGTTGCCACGTGTGGTTATTTTGGGTGGAATCAGACATTAGCCTGACTTGTTATTGACATCACCTTAACTCGTTGAAGTGATCGAAATGGACGGTCTCTGTCTCACCCCTCTAACCATGATCAGAATTTGTCTGGAAGCATGACATGAATCTACTCCTGTGGGGGTGGCAGGATATAAAAAGAAAATCAAAGAATAAGCAAGGTGAGTTGATTTTTATTCTTCAAAAATTAATAATCTTAAAAAATTGAATTCAAATTACATTCTTGTTATTCAAGGATATATAATATATTGCCAAGAACATGCACTTGTAAAACTACAAAGATTTTTCAGCTAGACTCGGTGATAAAATGTAGAAAAAAGTATATTTTATATAGACAGGTTGATCAATACTCTACATAAAATATTCTGCAAAATATTTTTTATTTCACTCCGGTTGATGAATCATGATTAATCCTTTGAATACTTTGCCTTGCAAAATAATTAATAAAACGAGAGGCAAGTGTTTTAACAAAAGCTTTTTTTAATGTTGAATTTATTCGGAAACTAGAGATGGATGACCTATTTATAATATTTTTTTATCAATATGAATATCTAGACCAGCTTATATGCATCTCGATTAATTCTACGTGCCTTCAAATTAATAACCTTATAAGTTTTTAGTGGCATTGAGAGGATTAAAACTCGTGATTATTGAGAAATAAATTCAAAACCTAACCAATTAAGTTTTCAAATTTTATTAGCACACAAAAATTACTGATCAACAAATTCTAAAACCTATTTCTCTAACAAAATAAATCCAATTTAACTAGTCATGTTATATTGGTTTGGCGAAGAAATAGATGCAATGACTGATAAACTTAAGGTCTTGACAGAGCACATAACACTTCATCCCTGCCCTAATCAAGTAATCATTACAAGAATGAATCCCACAGCAATGAGTTATGAAGATGAAGTAAACAATCTTGCTTTAAAATACATAGCCAAATGCCATGAACAATCCTCTTGGAATGATTTGCCACGAAACCGCTCTTAAGGCAGCGCTAGAATTCACACCCTGAAGATGCACACTTTACTCCATGCAACAGCTATTTAAAAATATAATAGTGGTAATTTTTTGAAAACAAATTGTTTTTAACATCATAATTTTAAAATAAAAAAATATTAAAAAATTAATTTAAAATAATAATAAAAATCAAACTCTAACAAAAAAAAACAAGTTAAAATTTACTCTCGGACCCCTTCAAATCGCACCTAATATCTTACCATTAAAATGAGGCAATGAAAAAAAAAAAAAAAACATTAGCTTTTGCCGTGGCAAATGCGACCTAACAAGAACAATCACTTAGGACACTTTTTTAGAGGGTATTATAGGGTATTTGGGATAAAAGTGTGGTTGATGTTTTTTTTATTAAATTTATATAAAAAAAAATATATTTTTTATTTTTATAAAATATAGTTATATTTTAAAAAAATTATATCTAAAAAAAATTCAACCACATATCCAAGGGAACATTTAAAAAGACGGGCCAACTAGAGTTTTCAAATAATTTAATTTAATATTTTTGTTAAAAATTATTATTTTTATATATTTTGGATCGTTTTGATGTGTTAGTTTTAAAAATAATTTTTAAAAAACTAAAAAAAAATATTATATTAATATATTTTAAAATAAAAAATAATTTAATAGTACCCTAAATTTCACACACACGCGCGCTTAATACAAAATGCCAAGAGGGCGCCTGAACTCGATTATTTGGACACATGGGCCCTTGTAACCCAACAACCGCAAAAAAAAAAAAAAAAAAAAAAAACCCTCCCTTGATCCTCGAAACTGAGGAGGGAAAAAAACAATAAAAAAGGAAAACAGCAGGCGTTTCTTTAAGCTCTAACTCGTCCCTGTACCAATTACAACTCAACTCAACCACATCCGCAGCCAACAATCAAACACTCACCTGAATCTCCGCGCAAAATTCCCTCGTTACCCGAAACCAAAGACCAGAACCTTTCACATTTCCCCTGAGGCAGTCCTGCAATTTCCTCCAGGAGTCTACCAGGCATGGGAATTCCCGCTGACGATGTCGTTTTGATACAACAAGGTAACAGCCCTCATGACCCCACCATCGTCACCGTCAATTGCCCTGACAAGTCTGGCCTTGGATGTGATCTCTGCAGAATAATTCTCGAGTTTGGGCTGCACATTACTCGTGCAGGTACAAACATTTTGTGCTCATGTTTAAGTTTTAGCAAATTCTGCCCTTTTCTTTTCGTTTTCGGATGTTACTCACGGAGGTTGTTTCTCGTGAATTTTTCGAGGATATTCGGTGATTCTATATGATGGAAGATTGTTTTTTTTAATGATGTCAGATTTTCAAACGGATGGAAAGTGGTGTTACATAGTATTATGGGTGGTTCAACTTCAACATTCAAATTTGCTTAGACTTGATTGGGATAGCTTGAAAAACCGGCTCTTGAGAGTGTCTCCTCCATGTTTGACTCCCCTTTATTATGATCAGAAACTGAATGGTTCCTCGGCTGCTCCTTCTGTATATCTGTTGAAGTTTTGCTGTGTTGACCGGAAAGGATTATTACATGGTAAGTAATGTAGATTTGGATGGTAGACTTGATGTTTAATCTTTCTTTTTCTTTGTTTAATTCAAGGAATAGAAATAACATGGCTTTGTTTTTTTAACGTAGATGTTACTGAAGTTCTAACTGAGCTTGAATTTACAATTCAAAGACTGAAAGTGATGACAACACCAGATGGGAAAGTTGTAGACTTGTTCTTCATTACAGATGGAAGGTGAATTTTCCTTCCTCTTTTTTTTTTTTTTTTTTTTTTTTGTCGTCGTCGTCGACGACTTGAATTAACAAATCATTACATAAATAATTGTGGATTGAAATGGTAATTAAAAAAAAACTTAATTTGACCCCTAAATATTTTGTTTTGCACAATCTAGTCAAGCTCAAATTAACATTTAATTACTTTTTTTTTGAAAAAAATGGTTGAATTAAAGAACAGAACTAAAATGAAAATAATGAACAAAATAGATGGCATCCTATAATTTTATTTGAAAAGTTTAATTTAGACCCTTATTTTTTTTTAAGCTAATAGGCAATTAGTCCCTTTAGTTTTTCAAAATTTAATTTTAATATTAAACTTTATTTCACTTATTTTTAGTTTTTTTAAAAGGAGAGAGAAACCCACTAGATTCCGGTGTAAAAAAAAATCATCGTTGATAACATTTCCAACATATTTTTTTCTTCTCTTTGTTCGAGTAGGTAGGTCTGACTGTTGGAATTAGGGTGAGAAAAAAAATCAAAAAACCGAGAAAACCGAAAAAAAAATAATCGAAAAAACCGAACCGTGAAAAAAACCGATTAAAATTTTGAAAAAACTGATCGGTTTGGTTTCGGTTTTATAAGCTTGAAACTGAAAAAACCGACCAAACCCAGACCGAAAAAAAACTAGCCAAACCGGTTTGAACCGGTTTTTATCCAAAAAAACTGAACCGAATCGAAACCGGTCGGTTTGAACCGGTTTCGGTTTTTTTTTTAATTCGGTTTGGTTATTTTAAAAAAAAAAAACCGAATCGAACCGAAAATGATCACCCCTAGTTAGAATCATTTTTGCTTGGGGTTAATTTTGGTTTTTTGAGTTGTTTTTTAATGACCATTAATATATTTATCAAGGTGTTTAAGGTATTTAATGAGTATTTTAGATAAAAAAATGGGTTGAAAATTGAAAAAAAATTGAACCTTTAATTTTTCGAAAACCCTTGATCGCCAAAACTTGCAGAAAGCAGACGATGTGTCATTTGTTGTCTCTTGTTTTTTTTTTATAAGAAATGAGGTAGGCAACAAGTCATTTGGCCTTTTAAGAAAAAAAAAGAAAAAAAAATAGACCTGGATGCACAAGCTAGGCTAGAAGGCCCGTGCGTCTAGCCCTCCTATTTTATTATTGGTTAAAAAAACTAATAAAACTAATCATTAAATCCAATTGATTTTGTTATCCGGGTAATATGTTTAACAGGTTAATCCACGACATTTAGGGCTTTTTTTTTTCGTTTAATGCTTTTTATGTTCCTTAATTCAAAAAATTACAATTCACCATTTTTTATTAATAATATTTTTAAAAAATGTAACTCGAACCTTAAAAAATACAAGTTCACCATTTGTCGTCAATGATTTACTTTTGTTATCTCGGCTCCACGTGCCTATCATAATTTTTTTTTTACTTTTAAAAACTGTTGTTTTATACAAAAAAATACTATGCACTTTATTGTTGTATAATTAAATGAAAAATAATCTTCCATATAAAAAATCTATTGAATCCAATGATGTTCATAACTTTCATCGCGAGTTTGCTTGGTGACTTGAGTTCACTTTGTTATTTTAATCAAATGTTTTTTTTAATCAATTTTTTCTTTTAATATTAAGTTAATTTGGGATTGAGTTTTCTAATTTTTTTTTTCAAGATTACCCTCCGAGTTTTGCATGTCAGCCTGAGTTAATTCAAGTGGATCAAATGTTTTTCATCTCAGTATTTGATTAAAATATCATTTAATTCTTGATTAAAATCTATTTTTTTAAAAATATGTTATTAATATCTAAATATTTTTTTGTGCTAATTATTGCAGTGTTCGGCAATGCGGTCGAAAAACGCTTTTGAAAAAATTTGAATTTTTATTTTATTTTTTTCTTTGCTTTAAATTAATATATTTTTGATGTTTTCAGATCATTTTGATGTGCTGATGTCAAAAATAATTTTTAAAAAATAAAAAAAATATTATTTTAATGTGTTTTGGAATGAAGAGTACTTTGAAAAACAACCGCTACTACACTTCCAAACACCCATGAAGCTCTAGGCCACATTTATCAAGTAGTTTGTGTACTTGTCCGCGTTTCTTTGGTGAAATCTGAAAATTCTTGTAGGTTTTATTTGTTTTTTAAAAATAATAATTAGTGCAATAAATTAAAATTTTTAGTAAAATAATATATTTTTATATGATCATGTTTTTAAATCATGATATTTACTAGATGTAATGTTTTAGAAACAAAAAACTTAACATGGGAAATTTTTTCATGAAAGTATATTTTTTCATGCAAAGCGCGACAACTTGGTATGTTAATAAAAGCTGTTTCAATTAAATTCCAAAAAAGTCAGTTATTCCTCCCCATTATTTTAAAAAGAATCACGGACACCCACGGGAAAATAATTTTTTAAAAAAACCTCTTATTCACCACTATACCAGAAGGCAGAAGCCTCCCTTTCATCCACAGAACACTAGAACAGTAGCCTCCACATTCAATTAAATTCCACAAGCCTTCATAACCCAAACCCATCTCCCTATTCATCTTCCACAACGCAATCTAAGCCTTCATTATGGTAAGAGTTGGAATTCAGGTAGGGGTAGCGGAAGATTCTTTAGCACTCGTACCTTCACTATGGTAGCACGAGTAGGGGCTCCATTAGCTTATCCTGGATACCTCCAGTAGTGGAGGAGGCAAAGCACCAGTGGTAGCATCAGTACCGGTATAGCCTTTTTTTTTACAATAAAGAAAGGAATGGTACTGAACTAGTAGATACGGTTGAGTCAGTTGTTGATCCAGAAGCGGTAGAAGTGGTTGTAGTATACCTTCCATATCAAGAGCTAGGGAACTGGATGGCATTATTGAGGAACTCCGCACTTTTCACTGGGCTTTCGACCAAAAAAGGTGAAGGTCTTCCTTCCTGTCGTGCCTTTTTTTTAAGCAATGGCGTATCATGTATGTTTTGCTTGAGTATCCAGAGACCATGGAGAAATGACATTTTGAAAACCTTACAGCCAGCGAGATGAGCACCCTAACTGTTGTCATCTTTAAATGCAGAATACTTTAAACCGCAATAAAAATTTAATTGGTATTATGGTTCAGAAACGCAACATCTAATCATATGTCATGATTTTGAATCACGATAGTAATTAAATTATACGTTCTTAACCTTGATGAAAATATGTTTTTTCCCTAAAACTTTTTGCTGCTATATTAATTTGTTATTTCCCAATTTATCCTTTTATTTGTGAAACTGGGTTGTCTTGTCAATGTACTCTTTCATTTTGATGCAGAGTAGTTGTCTTCATAAATGAACAGCAATGTTGTGTTTTGGGAAAATAAAGGTGTGTAAGATGTCTACACACTTGTTTTCTCGAACTCAAAGTGTGCTCAATGTCTTCATAAATGATCCCTATTTAGTATTTATGCGCCATCACTCCACAAGTGACTCATCACCAGCCATTTCAATGGTGGCACATGGCGCATAGCATTTGCTGCAAATTTGCCACACACTCCAACAACTGAGAGCTATAACTATCCACGGAGCAGGAAAACATTATCTATAGAAAGGAGTGCAATAAATATGAAACACATTATTAACAATTCTTGGTTGCCTATTTGCTACTTGAAGTATCGCAATTATATCGCCGTGGCATAATAGATGAAGCATATTTCAGAAATTAAACTGCTGTTTTTTTTTGTTATATTGTTGACCACATGGCATGTTTCTCGTAAGTTTTAAAGCTGACTTGCTTCTAATCAAACCTTCCGGTGATTCTCTTCTGATTAGTTTGGATGAAGTTTTCTCTTAGTAACATGTCGTGTTTTATCTTCTTCTATTCAAGCATGACCGAATCTTGGTCCCCTTCAACCCTGCTGTCTTGCACTGCCCGAGCCAAGGCTTGGGGCGGCTTGTTGTTTGAGTATGATGAGTATTTCCAGAAAGCACGCATCGTAATGGGACAAAAACTATTCTTGTTTTTATCTGGTTATGTATTAGTTCACAGCTGCTCTTTCAAAAAAAAAAAAAAAGAACAGAAATAAAATGTCAGTTCACAGTTGATATTTGCTAGTCTCTTTTCAGGGAGCTCTTACACACGAAAAAAAGGCGAGATGACACGTGTCGATATTTGTATGATGTCTTCAGAGAATATTGTATTGGGTGTGAACTTCAGTTGGCAGGTCCTGAATGTGATACTCAGCGGAATTTATCTTCCCTCCCTTTGGTAGTTGCAGAAGAATTGTTTAGTTGTGAGCTATCAGAAAAGGAATCCTGTATGCAAGCACTTAGGACGGCTACAACATCACCAAAGAAGGCCATCGTTACAGTGGATAATCTTTTGAGCCCAGCTCATACATTGCTTCAAATACAATGTGTTGATCAAAAAGGTCTATTTTATGACATCTTGAGAATTTCAAAGGACCTGAATATCCAGGTACAGTGGTCATGAGCATCTTAATAAGAACAATTCTTCTTGTTAATTTGTTTGCTATGCCATTGATCTTGACCATCTTAAAATGGATTAAGTTATCACCTTCCCATTTAAGGTGCTTACAGACTCAGAAATCATGTTAGTACAAGCATTATCCAGTATCATGAATCTTCTCCTTTAAAACCTTTTTGCTGAACTTTTTCTTTACTTTCCTTTGACTGTTTCTGGAATTAATGTAGATAGCTTGCTATTGTTCCATTAATGCTATGAAATCTGTCCCATTAAGTTCACAGCATTACTGCTTATTGTTCTTTTGGGCCTTGGTGTGGCACTAAATGGCTGTTTGTGTTGATATGTGATTGCGATTAGTATTTTAACAATACATGGTTTGCTTTTGTTTCTAATGCAGGTAGCTTATGGAAGATTCTCGTCTAGCATAAAAGGATACCGTAACATGGATCTATTTGTTCAGCAAACAGACGGGAAGAAGATATTGGATCCTAAGCTTCTAGACAATCTTTGTTCTCGATTGAAGGAGGAGATGCTTCATCCATTGCGAGTGATCATTACCAACAGAGGCCCAGATACGGAGCTCTTAGTTGCTAACCCTGTTGAGTTATGTGGCAAGGGAAGACCGCGTGTATTTTATGATGTTACTTTAGCTCTGAAAAAGCTGGGAATATGCATTTTTTCGGTAAGAGTTCAGTATCTGCATTTAGCTTATATCTTTCACAATGTGTTGAGTAACTTCTCCTCATTGTTAATTTGTAGGCTGAAATCGGAAGGCACTCAACTCAGGATCGCCAGTGGGAAGTCTACAGATTCCTCTTGGTTGAAAATGGTGAATTTCCATTAGCAAGTGGTCAAGCCAGAAATCAAATGGCAGCCGGAATTAGGAGAACATTAATGGGCTGGTAGATGATCCACTGCAAACCACATTGATGGTGAAAATAGTTTTGCCTTCTCCAAGGTGTACCGTCCTCTCTGGTTGGACATATCTGCGCTGCAATGTTGTCCCTAATTGCCGATTACTGAGATCATGCAGCAAGATAGCCTATTCTCTGTAGCCAAGCTTCTTGCTGTAACTATTCTCTCTTGCTATTAAAATTTGTAGTGTTTCATTTCCATCGTCTGCAATGTATCAAAGAAGCATCTGTGGCATCTTCGGAAAATGCAGAAGGCAATCCCTTTCTAGTGAAATTGTAGATTATCTATAAACTCTTTCCCTCTTTATTATTTTATTTTCTTTGCTAGGATGAGGTCCGGTATGTAGTTGTACCAGATCTTATAACGCTTTTGCATCTTTTGTGATGCAACAAAGGGATGCAAAGGTAAGAGCACTCAATATGAAAGACGATTAGGTCAACAAATCTGCCATTGGGAGCTCGTTGGATAATCTGGGAGGTGCTGGAATGGGTGGTCTTTTTCACAATCACAGTGATGTTTGGTTGTTGGGTTTTCCAGGCTATCTTGTAGCGGCAACCATCATGATAGCTGAAGTTCAAGCCATCCGGACTGGCCTGTCTCTGGGAGACTGGGACGGAATTTAGGCTTCAGATCAGTGGCGCTGTACACTAACTTTAAGGAAGCCGTGCATGCCATTTTCGAGGTTACGTCTCCAGCTCTTCCTTGTTTTGCTCTAGCTGGTGACATTTGTGTTCTCCTTGATGAGGGCGCCAGTGTTCACAACTTGGTGAAAGAAACCGAGGCGCTGATTTCTTGGCCAAGGTTGGGGGTCATGGTGATGAGGGTGTATGTATATGGCAGCATGCTCCTGGTACCATTCTATTCTTTCCGGAGATACGACTGATGTTGAGTTCTTGAGGTCCTAGTTTTGTGTTTTGCTTTTATCCACAACACCTTACTGAGAGATTTTGGAGAAGTTGTTCTAATAGTTTTTCACTTGTAAAATTACCTGAAATCTAAAAGCGTTGTATGTTTACCGTGAGACGTCACTACTGTTCACTTAGATAAAAAAAACTATGAATTACACTGTATATTTTTTTATATTTTATTTTGGCCCTCAGTTTTATGTTGTAGGATTCGCTCAAATAAAAAGACGTCAATAACGAGTTAAAATGTTTAGAAAAGCTACACTTTAGTTCTTTTAACTTTAAATATTATGAAAATTATACAATTTTAGCATTTTAATTTTTTTTCAATTCAATTTTGATATAAAAATTTATTTTTTTTTAATTTTTAATCTCTAATTGGAAGAGGAGTAGTTGAATTTCAGCTGTAGAGAAAAAAAAATATTGTTGACACTTATTTAAGCCATCAAAATAATTAATATTTATGTCAAATAATTTCATTTGATGAAGAAAATTTATATTAGGTGTTTTTTTTTAACCTTGAAAGCTCATGAAAAGCCAAATCTTAGCTAGAGTGGATTTTTAATTTTGGGTTGATTTTGGTTTTTATAACGGTTTTTTTTTATCATATGAATTTGTTTGATATTAGAACATTAAAATAATTTAAAAATATCAAAAAAATATTAATTTAAATTAAAAATTAAAAACTTTTTAATTTTAATTTTTTTCAAAAATATTTTTAAAACACATTAACCCTTTAAAATGAATCTTTTTCAAGCAATCCAAATCGAAAAGATTAAAAATTTCCATGGTAAAGGGCAACGGCCTTTACTGTATCTGTACTGATCACTACAGTTTCTCCACACTTACGGATTTACCATACAAAGGAAAAAAAAATTGTTTATCCACTAGCCAGAAACAAAAACCTAAACGACAACATGCTAGCAAGTTCTTATTCAACACGATCGAGAATCATTGTCATATTCTTGACGTGTGAAATATTATTTTTCTTGTCTTCCTTTCGGTGTCAAAAGTTTTCCCAAATTCATCCATATTTCTTAAGCTAGCTAGGGTTTAGCCTTCTCATGCTCTGTTACCTCTCCCCAGGTACTCGATGTACACGCACACATGTATACTACTATGTTTTATACGCCTGCGTGTGTTTGCATGCATTTGTACATGATTAATGGCCAGTTTGTAATTTATTATTTGCAGTGACTTTTCTTTCTTTATTTTTTTTCAATGTCGTCTTCCTTCAGTCCGTCACGAAATAGTCCTGGCAGCTCCAGGCTACAGCTCCAGCTTGGTGTTGTTTCTAGGTTGAGATCTTCGTCTTTAAAGAAGCCGCCTGAGCCGCTCAGCCGTTGCTGATCGCAGCTACAATCACTCATGGTTATTAGTTATAGCAAACCTAAACACTACCGAGTTTCCCTTGCATCACTAATTAATCAGCAGTTATTAGCAGCCGCCTACTTAATTTCCCTAGCAATACTACTAATTAATTAGCAGCCATTAGCCGCCTACTTAATTTCCCTAGCAATTCTCTAATTAATTAACAGCCATTAGCTGCCTACTAATTAATTAGCAGTTATTAATTATAGAATTAATTTCCCTTGCAACGTTAATTAATTAGTCAGCAAACCTATTTAAATATAAATAATTAATTGATTCACATGTCTTTTAAGTAACTTGAAGTTTTAGCATTTTTTTCTCAACAATATACAATTTTAGCTTAGATTTTAAAGAAGAATCTATACAGAGAGCCGCAAGAGTGTAAAATCATCAGGTAAGAATTTACAATATATGACTTTTCATTTTGAATTCAATGTTTCACATTCATTACAGTAGATTGTTAGTGGAGTAAACAATAAATTGTACCTTGGAAATGGACGGATGCTAACACACTAGTACTAATAATTTACTGGTTATTTCAAAGTTAAGTTCTCCAAATCTCCTAGTAGTCTGCATCACTAGTTTATCCTTGTATATTTTGCATTTCATGAATATTTTATTGTGGCATTAGTATATTTTCATCTTGCACCTGACTTTTCTAATCTCTTTTATTTGAATAAGTTATAATTTATAATGGAAAATCAAGGAAGCAAGAGAGAAAAAACTATGTTTGCATTCTTTAAACCAAACAAACAAACATCAACCAGTAAAGGGTATTCTTCATTCAATGTCGATGTCTCAAATCGTTGTAAACAACCCCTTTCAAATCTCAAAGAGTTGATATTGACGTTAATACTCTTGAACGAGATCCTGCGTTACGAATTTTAGCGTGGAAACATCCTATTAATCAATAAGATGAAATTAGAAAAGCTTATATCAAAATGGATCCATATTAACCTAAATTAGCAGAGTATCAAATGACTAAATCAAGGAGACAGTATCATCGATTTCAATATACTTAGTTTAATCAATTTCCTTAGCTTAGAGTACTCTACATCAAATGATACAATGTTTTATTTTTCATGCTTTATCTTTAAAGATAAAGTATTTCGTCATCTCACATTCACCACTGAAATTTTTGGAAGTTAGAAGGGAGTTAAAGATAGGGTTTGATGTACAACATTGTTGCGGAGCCTGAAACATGTGTGTTGTAACTTCCAAGAAGTGGGGAACAAGAATGGACGTTTCAAGCAATAAGAACTTGAAAAAGAAATAAATACAAAATAAGTAGCAGCGTTACATTTTTAACTTCCAATAACAAAAGTTGATTTCCAATGCCGCTTCCTAATTATTTAATTTGGAAATATTCATGGTTCTCAGCTTGCCACCATAGCTTCAACCTTGCATTACAGTTTTGACATGGTCTTAGCCTCCCCTGGCACAGTCCCTATTTTCTCCAGAACCTCTTTCAAAACCACCATCCTATTCTTCCCATACACATTACCATCCCACCCTCTTTTCACCAACTCCTGCCCCAACCTAATCGCTGCCTCAACTGTCTCCTCTGCACCGTCATGCGCCGAGTGCACAATCCCCCTCACTGCAGCCATCTCTGCTGTCAATTTTGCTGCTGTCAAAACTACCTCGCTCCTGACTCTGGCATCTCCAATCTTGCACTTCAATAATACCATGAACCAATCCGGCAACACAAGTCCAATATCAAGCTCGCTCATGTAAAGAAACCCCCTGTCCTTCCTCATGAGCACATAGTCATGGCTCAGAGCTAAGATCATTCCAGCAGCTGACGCATGGCCCGTGACTGAAGCTATTGTTGGCATGGGCAGAGATATCAATTCCTTTACCAGTAACTGGAGCTTTGCAGACATGAGCTCGCGACGTGGTTGGGATGATTGCGCCCAGGCAAGATCAAATCCATTGGAGAAGAACCTGCCTTCGGCTATAGTGACGAGAGCTGAGGATGGGGAAGCTGGCTCGGCGCGAACACGACGCAGAGCTGAGCAGATGGAGTCAATGAGGGTGGGGTTTAACCGGTGCTCATCTGAGCCAGTTAAAGTGAGGATGTAGATATCGCCCCTCTTCTCTAGAGTACACATTTCCCTGTTTCTGGTCCTCTCCTGATCAGCCCCAAACTGCTTACCCGGGCTTTATAGAGAAAATAACCAAGGCGGTGCAAGACAAGTCGTCCAACCATGTTCGTTGACTTTTCAAAACCAGAGACGTTTTCTTCTAAACAGCCGGTGTTTCTTTTCCGTGATTGTGATTGATTACCAAAGCCAATAAAAAAATAAATAGTATTATAACTTGGAAGAAACTCTGATGATTCCTTTTGTCCTTAAACAAGCAATTCTGCGAGAAAGTTCTTTCAATTTTTTTTTTAAATTTATTATTTATTATTTATTATTATTTTAATATATTAATATCAAAATAAATTTAAAATAAATAAATAAAAAATATTATTTCAATATATTTCTAAATATAAAATATTTTAAAAAGAAACTACTCCTATATTAATAAATAAATGGACTCAAATGGAATGTTTTTTCCGTGGCTGACAGTGTTTTTCTGACAAAATTATTAGTTTAATTTTTTTTTATTTTTTTAATGATTTTTTGATGTATTAATATTAAAATAAATTTTAAAATATTATTTTAAAACAAAAAATAATTAAAAAAACAAATACTATTATAAAACAAAAGCGTTGCATTAGTTCTGGGAGATTTGACAAGTTAATGATTTCAAGTTTGTCAATTGCTAAATTTCTCGATCTCCACATCAATTAAACACAAATTAATTTGACGTAGATTTCATATTTTTTTACCTGGGTTTCTTTTTCTCCTCTCTTCCATGATCCATCCCACTAAAAAAGGAGTCAAAATATTAATTATTTATATTAATCGAAACTCCATTTGAAAATCTAAAATCTAGGAAATTAAAAAAAAACAACTTTTACCAAAAAATCAAATTACTTATAGGATATGGAGGTTATTATTTTTTTTATCACTTAAAAAGTTATTGACTCATAATATGATGACAAGAGGTGTTCCCCAGGTCTGGCAACCATAACACGTGCCGTGTATTTCGCATGACATGTTCGGTATATTTTAAGCTACCAAAATTAAATTTCTTATGAAATATCAGTTCCCTACCCAAGCATTTCATCTGCGCTTGCAACATGCATGTGTTTATATATATATATAATTACCTTAAACGGTGAAGAGAAAAAAACTAAAAAATCAAAATAACAAAAAAAATAACTGAAAAAACCGAACCGTGAAAAAAATCAATTAAAATTTTAAAAAAACCGACCGGTTCGGTTCGGTTTTATAAGTCCAAAACCGAAAAAACTGAACATAACCCAAACAGAAAAAAATCGAGCCAAACTGGAAAAAAATCGAGTCAAACCGGTTTTTGCTCAAAAAAACCGAACCGAACCGAAACCGGTCGGTTTGAACTGGTTTCAGTTTTTTTTTTTTTTTAAATTCAGTTTTGTTATTTATTTTTGATAAAAATCAAATCAAATAAAAAATAAACACCCTTACTTTAAACAATAAAAAAAAACGTAGAAGCTAAAGGAAATTCAAAAAATTAGAGAAATAAACTGTCACAGCAACATCAAGGCTGCCGATGCACTGAAAATACCAAAAGGATCTGCCGATTGTTCAAACAGACCCTAGAAACTAAGACATTCAGAAACCGTTCAACATGTTTTACAGTAGCAATAAACATGAAGTGCATTCAAAACACAATTAATGTAAAAAAACCTCATGACATTGAAAGACGTCATATGAACCTGAGGACAGTTGAAGTCTGATACTTTGATTCAAGCTTTATTAAATGGATCGAATAAGCTGAAAAGCCTCCTTATTAATATAAATAATAAAGCAATAAATATAACTATTTAGTAGATAGTATAGTGATAAGAGTTTGAAATTAAAAAATTTGCTCTCTTGTGGTCTCAGGTTTGAGTCATGTTATTGCTAATATGATGGCAAATGTGCTATCATTGTCCCATAGGTTGTCACTGCCCCAGTGTCTAATCCAATAGTCTTTCTCGTCAAGCCTTGGACTATCCAATCCGTTTAGACTCATCGTCAGCCACTTGAGACTTTCATGATTGTTAACTTCAGGGCCTGTGAGATTAGTCAAGGTGCGCGCAAGCTGGTCCAGACACCCATGTTAATTAAAAAAAACAATAAATATGATGGAAAAATCGATTGCAACATGCATGCTAATTCTTTTTATATAATAATAGTTTTTAGCATTTTAAAATAATTTATTCTAGCATTTTCTTATTTGCATTCCACACGACATCTTAGAATTTCTCCATTTTTATCCACACCAACCTCTCCTCTCATTTACACTAAATATATCTACTGAAGATAATGGAGAAAATTATAAAATAATACAGTTTAAGAATAAAAAAGATAAAAATAAACTATATTATATTAAGTTTTTTTAGTATAAAATATATTTTCGAGCATCCATATTTTGCTGATAATATTCTTATTCTAGAGTAAAATAGAAAAGCAATTTTAAAATGTATCAAGTTGCATAAAATTAGAATAACTGTTTTCTTTTCCTGTGCTCATTTGTGTTAGTTCTATCTTACTGGTTTGCTTTAACTTAGAAGAAAGGGTTGTGTCTTAATGTTTCACAAAACAATACTACTTATTTAAAGTAAAATAAAATAAAAAAAGCTACTCTCTCTCTCTCAAACATAGTTTTTAGACCTGGTCCGGTAGCCGGCCCGATCCAAGGCCCGGATTTCGGGTTTTGACTGGGTCACCGGGTCGCTCGAGTCAATTTTTTTTAAATCAAAACGATGTCATTTTAATAAAAAAATAAAAAATAAAAGTCAACGGGTTACAACTAGATTTTGCCGGGTCACATCGAGTTTTTTCTTTTCCTGTTTTTTCTTAACCCGGTCTGATTTCAGTCTCAAGTCAATCAGATCTTGAATTGATCCGTCAAGTCAGATCGAGTTTCAAAATTATAAAATGATATTATGCATCATGATAAATTGATCTTGTTTCGAAATTATCACTTCGTTTTTAAAAAACAAAATTAACACCGCATTATTTATTGACTTTTTTTTATTTTTCTTAAAAAATAACCCTCATAAAACAGAATGGATGCTTAATTACACCTAATCACTAATCTCCACATCAATTAAACACATAGATTTCATAATTTTTTTTGCTGGGGTTTCTCCGCTCCTCCCCTCTCCTCTCCTCCGCCCCACTCAAAAAAGTGAAAACAACAAGATTTAGCGCTTGACAGCTAATAATACATACCCCTCATAAAACTACGCATATTCTTACAGCTAATATTACACATCTCCAACGAATTTCCTTTCCAGATTATTATTAAAAATAAATAAATCCAATCCTTCCTCCTCCTCCTAACTTCCATTCCCCATCCTCGCTCCTTTCCCTCTCTCCATTCACTCTCTCACTCAAGCAGAAACGAATGCAGAGAAGAAGAATGCTTCGCTATGGGAGAAGAAGACTCGCTCTTTCACATTAAATTAAATTAAATTAAATTTGAATTTAAATTCTAGTTTCTTCCGATAGTCAGTGCACTAATCTCCGTCAATTTCAATGTCGTCTACCTTCAGTCCGTCACGAAATAGTCCTGGCAGCTCCAGGCTACAGCTCCAGCTTGGTGTTGTTTCTAGGTTGAGATCTTCGTCTTTAAAGAAGCCGCCTGAGCCGCTCCGCCGTGCCGTTGCTGATTGTTTGTCCTCCTCCTCTGTTGCCTCCACTTCTCAACATGGAATTTCCTCCGTTACTCTGACTGATGCCCCTAGAACGCTTCGTGTAAGTGTTTGATTTTTATTGGATCTTGAAGTTGTTGATTTCTTATTTGAGTTTTTTTTTTTTAATTTTGTTTTCTATTTTTAGCTGTTAATTTGAGATTTATGTGTTAAAACGAGGGAATTGGGTTTTTTTAGGCTTAGTGAGTGAAAAGATTGTTACTTTCTTAAGTTACAAGTGAGAGAAAATGTGCACTTGGTTTTAATTTGGATTTGTTTTGTATTTTCTTTGGAGCCAAACACGGTATTCATGTGCAAGGTGAGATTCTTAAGAGAAAAGTGGGTTGCATTTGCGTGCATTTAGTTTTTTGCTTGGAGAGGGAGTGGTAAATTTGGCGTATTCTAATTTCAGTAATTTTGCGTGATTGACTTTATGAAAAATGCTGGCATTTGTTGTACCTTTTTCCATATTTGTTAGCTTTCGATTGCTACTTTACTAAAGTGTTGCCTCTTGTGGTATTTGACAATTGATGGTGCTTGAATTATTTATTGCTTTTTGTAGTTTCAAGTAACTTTTAGTGTAAGTTGGATCAGATTCATTGACAGTTGCTGGGTGTTTTATTTAGTGTCCAATGAAAAAACAATCATTGGTAGGTTGTGTCTAACCTGAATGCATTTGATTTTCACATTAGACTTACCTTTGTTGAAATCCTGTGAAGAATCAGAGAAAGGAAAGGGAATTGCGAAACCATATAACTGAAATTTATTTCAAGTGACTCTTTGGATTTAATCATTGTTTCTGCAGCCCAGATGAAGCCTTAGATGTACCATCTTTTCTTATACATATATATCTGCCATTTGTTAATATCCATATTTAGATTTTCAAAGCACTTCCTTTACCTTGTTTTGTCCCTCATGGCACTCTTAAGAATAATTCATCACAGTTAGCCATCAGGCATGATGCACATGGGATGCAGTTTTGAATTTACTACCTTAATGAACAAATTGCAGGATTATCTGGCAGCCCCTACAACTACCGACCTGGCTTATGGTGTAATTCTAGAACATACAATTGCAGAGAGGGAACGCAGGTGAGTGTGTCATTTCTTTTTATTTCACAGTTTACGTTCTCAACTTATTTTCTTCTGCTTTGCACATAGAAATGAGTGACATGGCATCCTATTCTCTTTTAATGCATTAGATGGAATTAGAGAAACAGGAATGGTAAATATCTCGTGAGAAAGAAATGAAATTGATGTGCTGTCCTGTTTGTATAAATATGAGTAAGGGATGATCAGGTGCATACATTAAGGAGATTTTTGGCATGGACGCATTTTTGGGGGTCAAGGAGAGGGGAGGGGGGAGAACAGTAAGCTTTCAACTTTACAGTTGGTTGCACTTATTGCACTGAACTATCTTGATTTCTATCACTCTCTGGTTTCTAAAATGGAAAAAAGGTCCACAGGGAAAATAGCATGAGAAGGAAGACATCCAACCTAAAAATAAACTTAAGATAAGCAACTCAAGTCTCTGCATGATAAGTTCCACACCCTCAAAATTGTTGCAATCTCACATACCAGATTGTCTATGTCCTTGTAAATGCCAAATGTAAAATGTTGTGTTCATCTGTTCTTCAAGTGAAGCACTCTGAAATGAGTTGACCTTATTGACACTATTATTTTCAACTCGCCTCTTCCTTTTAAGGCTTTTCTCTTTCACTAAATGAATGTGCGAAATCAACCATCAGTTTAGGAATATTGCGGAACTTACTAATCACATCATCGACTGCAAGTTTCCATATTATTGAGATTTCATTTTCAATATGTTAAGACTATGATACTTCTTCAATTTGGTATATTCAACTCTACACAAGGCTAAAAAACTGTTCGTCATGGTTGTGTTCTCAATTTAGTTATACCATGCTGCTGAATATTTGATGCAAGTTTGTGCATTTTTTTTCTACTTAATGAGCTGAGTTGTTTCCTGATACAAACTTCAGTCTTTATTTCTTCTCTTTTGCTTTGAGCATATTTTGTAGCGTGGTATCTGTTGTAATCTCAAGTCTTTTACCACTAACATGGCTTTAATTCATACCAGTCCAGCAGTAGTTGGAAGATGCGTGGCACTTTTGAAGCGACACCTTCTACGGTATGTTGTGTGTCCACAGAGTTGTTTTATTAGCTTGTTGTGTGTAGAATATCATCTTTAATATGCAGTCTTTCATCTTTGTGCCATTGCTGGTGATATGAGAGTATCTTGTTCTTCTTTATGTTATTTTTCTCCCTTTAGTTACACAACTAAAGAAGACATTAGGGGCACTATGCTATGTGGTGCATAAGCTTGTGAAATTTTCCATCTAGTCAATCTCAAAATATAAGTGCACTCGCTGGTTTATAACAAAGATTTGAGAGAGAAATCACTGGTGATTGAAGTGCTTCTCTCCCACATCTGCCCTAGAATTTATTCAAACACGTGAAGTTTTGGGTTTTCCTTTCAATGATTCCCTGCCAAAAACACCTCCCTGGCTGCTTGTCAGACTAGTGAATCTTAATGATCTGCATCCTAGTCAACTCTTTTAAATTTGGGAAGAAGTTTTTTTTTTTTTTTGTCGATTATATTGTTAATACATAATTGGATTGAAGGCCAGAATGCATGTCCCTATCGGGCACATCTCATAGGAAAGTGTTTTCTCTGCCACATATGTGCCCTTTTATGAAGTAGTCAAGCTCTGTTAGATTCTATGATTAGTTTATGATCTTTTTTTTTTTTTCTTTTGCCACAGATATAAACCAAGTGAGGAGACATTATTTCAGATTGATCGGTTTTGTGTGAGCTTAATTGCCGAGTGTGATATTAGCCTAAAACGAAGATCGTTAACATGGTCTGGATCTCCAAATCAACAATCTGTTTCATCAACATCTACAATTTATTCACCTTCTCCTCCTGTGTGCATTTTTGCTTCTGGAGCTCTTGTAAAGTCATTAAATTATGTGCGTTCCCTTGTGGGCCAACATATTCCAAAGCGATCTTTCCAGCCAGCAGCTTTTGCTGGAGCTCCCTCTGTGTCAAGGCAGTCACTTCCAACTCTATCATCTTTGTTGAGTAGATCTTTTAATTCCCAATTAAGCCCTGCAAATGGGGTGGAATCCTCGGAGAAGAAAGACACTACTACTTTACCTGTTTCAAACTTATCAAATGTTGAAAATGTTGAGATGGCAGAGGATCTTGATTACATTGCGGTTGATGTTTTGCAGTGGCGTTGGGTTGGGGGACCATTTCTATCAACTGAGAGGTAACCAACTTTTGTGTACTGTTTTCTCAGCTATTTGGTTGAATTTTGGTGATGTCTTGTATTCTGTTGCTTTAGGCATGGGTTGAATGTGTGCTATTTGGTAATGCAGTGATCGTCCTGTGGATCTCCATGATGTGAGCATATGCAAATTCCTAGAATTAGGTGCTGCAGCTCTGCTTGTAGGAGACATGGAAGCTAAAATGCAGGGTCAGCCTTGGAAATATTTTGGAACATCTGATATGCCTTATCTTGATCAATTATTGCAGCCTTCATCAGCCACAACAATTACCAATTCAACCTCAGCTCGTCCCCACCTGAGAGCAATAACAGCATCTAAGCGCAGTAAAGCAGGACCTCGACAAATCTGGCATGTTCTTCTTACTCAAATTATTGCTTTGTCAAGCTAGGAGAATTTTGTTCCAATTAAGATTAGTTTTTCCTTTGCATGTAAACTCATTTTATCTCTATACATATACTGGTGACTTTTGTGCTATGGAAAAGTTGCGTGATAAAGGTTGCCAAGTTCATGTGATTGTAAAGTAACCTGTGCTCTAATTTGGGCAGTAGGGTGGTTGTTCGTCATTTAGTTTTGATTGAACTTTATACCACTTCCTCTTGCTTGAATTTTTTTTACAATGGTGTAGATGATGATATAAACATAACTTTGGTATGAAAATGCTGATTATACTTCTGAGCAAATTCATTCTTGTTGCAGGGAGGATTCTCCTGTGAGTACGTTTCGCCCACGTGCTCGACCGCTCTTCCAATATCGTCACTACAGGTACAAAAGGACAGATCCTCTCCGTTATGGTTCCAGTGTTCTCTTCACATCTAGATAACCTGGTCTCGGTTTTTGTATTTGACTTTATATGGATATGTATTTGCGACAGGAATCACTTTTGCTTCCCTTGTTATGACATAACCTCTATCAGCATTTTCCATAATTACATGAAATGTCCTGTGTTTTTTTGTTGTTTCTAATCCTATGCATTTCTACCCTTGCCCTTGTTATAAGCAGTCGTATTACCACATTTTTCATAAATGCATAATGTTCTTTTGAAGTTGAATCTTGAAATTCAACTAGCATCTTTATCTTTTTGGTGTTAAATTAATAGTTTTCTGCTGGTGGCTTCATTTTCCTGTTTTGGATTTTAATACCCAAGTTCCTTTTCTGTTATGAGTTCAGGGTATTTTATTTGACCACTCTCCTTTCTCTCATCTTTTTCTTCTTAATTGCTATCAGTGAACAACAACCTTTACGTTTAAACCCTGCTGAGGTATGTGAGGTCATTGCTGCAGTTAGCTCAGAGACATATTCTTCTAGTGCCAATCATTTGACTATATCATCTAGATTAAGTAATAACAGTGGAAAGCCGTCAATGGATGTGGCTGTGAGTGTTCTTATTAAACTTGTCATTGACATGTAAGTTTTAAGTTTTAATTCATTTATGATTTATTAGCTTGCATGTTTTTTTTTCTTGTATATTCGATTCTCAACCTGGCACTTCATCCTTTGCTATCTATCTGCACACACATACTAACTTATGCTCTGTACATGATTAATTAATGCAGTCATATGTTACATATCCTATTCAGATTATTGTCATCTACATGAAAAGGGTGGGAGCTTTTCAAATTTGCAATGGTGACTATATGTTATTATAATTGCCCTGGAAATAATCATATATTAGTGGCTTTTGTGATTCTATGCTGAGAACTGAGTTACCTAGAATATGTACTTCTGTGAAATGCAATATTGCTGGGAAGGAGAGCTGGTATTGGAAGTTAATGCCATTAGACGGGCTAAGAAACAGGAAAATTTTTAGCTCACTGTGATCAGTGATACTAGAATGGAATTGTTTCAACTATGAACCATTGATAAAAAAAAATGTGATTTATAATTGCAAAATTCTATTGGAGCAAAGTTAATCTTCAAATTAAGCGCTTCAGTTGGATAACTTGTGATTGTAAATGGTGCAAATTTTGATTTTTCCAATAATGTGCTTAATGTTTAGTTAACATGGACATCTATTTTTTAACTCTTGATCCATTGTAGTTTTGGAGATAGAAGTTGTAACAAAAATTGTATGAAATCTGTCAAAGCAGATTAAAATAATTAAATTTGACCAAGCATTTCTTGCAGTTAAATTGACTTAAACATAACTTTTCTTGAGCCAAGAATACGGCAAACAGAAGCAAATGTTTCATAAAAAGTTACCATGAGTCCTTCTCTGATGCCAGGTTGAGTTGTGCTTGGATTTTTCAACCACTTCTTTAATTTGGCCCGGGGTTCCTTTAATGTGTTTTATTCAAGAAAGAATTTTGTGATGATCATGAACTGCTTATAGAAGGTCACTTGATTTTTTTTGTAGGTATGTTCTGGACTCTGGGACAGCTGCTCCTCTCACTCTGTCAATGCTTGAGGTGCTGCATGAATAAAATATCGATTCTTTTTATTTTGATAACATGGTGGAAGCTTCTGATTTTTTATTTGTTTTGAATTTGCCTTTCAGGAAATGCTTAATTCTTCAAAAGCTGCTTGTAGGGTCCGTGCCTTTGATTTAATTCTGAACCTCGGGGTTCATGCTCATTTGTTGGAACCAATGTTGATCAATGATACTTCTACTACAATTGAAGAAGAGTATTCACAAGAATCATTTTATGATTGTGAAGAACAACTTCCAACACAGGGGAACCAGAAAGCCGATTCTGTTGACAAGCTGGGCACTTCATCAGCAATTGATAACTTTGAGTCATGGATTTTAAATATTTTATACGAGATACTTCTTCTTCTTGTCCAGGTAAAGTTCCACTTGGAACCATGTTTTTGGTTAATTGATGTACTCACTTTTATTCACCTTTATGTAAAGTAGAGGTAATGTCTTGGATTTTTGTATTCCCTTGTTGACTTTGTATGATGCATGATGCTTTACTATCTTATGCCTTGAATTTGTTTTGTCAGACAGAGGAGAAAGAACAATCTGTTTGGGCCTCTGCTTTAAGCTGTTTGCTTTATTTTGTATGTGATAGAGGCAAAATCTTAAGAAACCGATTAGAAGGCCTTGACATAAGGGTAAGCTTGTATTTCTTTCCTAGCTTGACTACTTCAGGTTACTATCATGAAAATGCAACTTTCTTACCTTCCCTCTCCGGTTAAGTTTGTCTATTTTTTTTGCAACAATTGCATATTGGCTTCACAGAAGGAATCCTCCAAACTTTCCTACCCCATGCTACTGTCATGGGAATGGATTTTTCTTATTCTTCCTCTTATTACCTGCTTCGACCAGCTAATACCTTTGTCTCTGTTTATTGATTCTGTAGTCATGTTCATATTTGTGTTTTTGTTGGATGGTGAATTGCAACCTGACTTATAAATAGTGTAAAAGTAAACTAGGGGGACATAATATTTTCATGTCTTGTTTAACTTCATAAGCTGTTAGGTCCACCTTTTTTAGTGAAGTTTTATGGCTTGATGTAGATTCCTCTTTTTATGGCATGCTGCAACAGTATGTAGTTGTCCTATCTAGTGTTTGAAACTCCTACTTAATATTGTGCTTAGCTAAACATCTTCAGGAGTTTGATTGATAAATTTTAATGTCCATTTTCAGGTCATTAAAGCCTTAATAGAGACTAGCAGGAAGAATTCTTGGGCAGAATTGGTTCATAGCAAGCTCATTTGCATGTTAACAAATATGTTTTATCAAGTTTCTGATGGGTCTATGATGTTTGTCTCAACAAACCCGGTGTTTCTCATAGACCAGCTTGACCTGATTGGGGGAATTGAGTTCATTTTCTATGAGGTGTGCAAATCATCTATCCTTTTGCTGATATAAACTGTAGGCATTTAGTAGTTATAATGAATCCTTTTGCACCTTTTATGCCTTGACCCATATCCTTTGTTATGTTTTGCAGTATTCTCTGGCTAACTTGAGAGAAGAGAGGAGAAATCTATACTTGATTCTTTTTGAATATGTGTTGCATCAAATAAATGAAGCTTGCATAGTTGCTGGGCTGTCTGAATATGGTGACAATGAGATTCAACCTATTGCAACTCTCCTCACTCTTGCTAATGCACCTGAAGCTCTTTACATGTCTGTTAAGTTGGGTGTTGAAGGCATTGGGGAGCTTCTGAGAAGATCAATTTCTTCTGCATTATCTAGATATCCCAACAATGAACGACTGAATTTGGTAAGCTGAAGATAGAATGAATTGAAAGTAAGGAATATATATATATATTTCTGCTACATTATCTAGATATTCAATGCCTAGCTTTTAGCAATGTTACTATGCAGTGCTGGTTTTGGATTGGTGCAGATGTGCACACTCGTGTTTACACATGAACAGGCACATCTTAAGCTTTGTATAACGTAATTTATGCTCATCACATTAAATTGCATAGCATTTATCCTCGTTCATTTCAGTGGTTTTGGTATGTAATTGCTGATATATATTGCACCAGTTCATAGACTTTATGGGCACATGTATCTTTCCATGAAATGCTGATCAATTACAGTCTGTTTATTATCGGCTTCTTTCTGAATCTAATTTGTTTCTTCCAGCTCTTGGAGAATATAGCAGAGAAATTTAATGCAATAATCAGTTCCTTTACTCATTTGGACAAAGAGTTCTCTCATCTAATTGAAATAACCCAATCTTACAAGTTTCTGGAAAGTTTGGAGAGTGCAATACTAACAAATGGTGTCGGCATGAAATCAAAACTATCTTGGGCCACTTTGCATTCTCTTCTTCACTCAGAAAGGATTGCTTACCGTCGGAATGGCTATACCTGGTTGGGTGATTTGCTTATTGCTGAAATTACCGAGGGAAGCAATGTGAATGTATGGTTAAATGTCAAAGAATTGCAGGGTAAAATTGCCTATGCTGGTGTACATGATTCTTCAGTTTCGTCAGATGTTCCTGTGTCAATTTGGCTTATGTGTGGTCTTTTGAAGTCCAAACATAATATCATCAGATGGGGCTTCCTGTTTGTTCTAGAGAGACTTCTCATGCGCTGCAAATTTTTGTTAGACGAGAATGAAATGCAATCCTCAAGGAGCAATGATGCCAGTCACGAGCATGCAGATAGCCGACTTGATAAAGCAAATGCTGTGATAGACATTATGAGCAGTGCTCTATCCTTGGTGGCTCAAATAAATGAAACAGATCGCATCAACATTTTGAAGGTAATTTGTTGATCAACTAGTACTGCAATTAACCAGCCTAAATAGCTTCGTGATACCAGGGACAATGCCAAAAAGGAAGAAGAAATGATCGGCCTAATATATTTCTCATCGTTTTTCTTCTTAGAATAATTTGGCTGGATAGCTGGCATTGCTAGCAATTTGTTTTGCCTTGGATGCCCTGGAGATTAATACGATGCATCTTCCCTTGTATTCAAAGGTTTCTGAAAAGATAAAGAATGCACTGATACCAGTATCCAGGAATAAAAAAAGTAAATAAAAGATGCAATATAACACAATGTTTTCTATTTACATTCTGGTCTTCTCTTCGGGAAGCAACTAGGTTCTTCTGTTTAATTGACTTGGTTGCAGGAACTAAACTGATTGCATCTGCTTTTTTGATCTTTCAATTCATAATATGTACCACATTGAAATTCTCCTATAAGATTTATTTTCCACTAATGTTGCATTGGTGTTTCTAAGCAGATGTGTGATATATTATTCTCTCAATTGTGCCTGAAAGTTCTCCCTGCAACTGCAATCCCAAATGGTGAAGGAATGCAAAAGAGTAAAGTTAATGGTGGAGCGGATGAAAATAAAAAAATTGATACCGGTGAGCGCATCTCTCGATTAGAAAAAATTGATGACTTTCGCTGGAATGAATTCATGGAAAAAGCTGATAGCAGATCCAGCTACAGCATTAATAGTTCTCTCATGTGCAATACAACATCAATGACAGCACTGCTTCTCCAAGGACAGGCTATTGTTCCTATGCAATTAGTTGCACGTGTTCCTGCTGCGTTGTTTTATTGGCCACTTATTCAGCTAGCTGGTGCAGCAACAGACAATATTGCTTTGGGTGTTGCTGTTGGAAGCAAAGGAAGAGGAAACCTTCCTGGTGCAGCGTCAGATATTAGGGCAACTCTTCTGTTGCTTCTAATCGGTAAATGCACGGCAGATCCTTCTGCTTTCCAAGAAGTCGGTGGAGAAGAATTTTTTAGGTGATTCATTTCTCTACTTCCTACTATGATTTGCTGTGCCATTGTTTAAATTGTGCCAACACTTTTGGCTCTTTGTTTCTGGCAGGGAACTTTTAGATGATACAGATTCAAGGGTAGCGTATTACTCTTCAGCTTTTCTTTTAAAGGCAAGATGCTGTCATTCCTCTACTAGAAAACTTGAATTGTTTTTTTCTTTATTGTTAGTTGAATTTTGCTGACTCCTTCAAATCTGGATTTTTCAGAGAATGATGACAGAAAAACCTGATGAGTACAAGCACATGCTTCAGAATCTCATCTTTAAAGCACAGCAGGTAAAGCGTTATTTTTGCTTTCAATAATGCAATTTTAAATTTGGAATGCTCACCATATGGAAAAAGTTGTTAATATGTGAATGAACCCATGAATGTTTGTCTCAGAATATTATCAGTTGGGAATGCCAATATGGTAAGCTGATTTGGGGATGGGATGTATGAGAGGAGACCATTGTATGACCAGTTTGTGTTTGAAGTATTGGCATAGAATATTGACAAGTTCTCATAAAGTTTCATTATGACAATGTCTAGTTCTGTTGTATTCCAGTTGCTCTAATCATGAAATAGCAGAGGTCAAACATCACTTGTGTGCTTGCTTTTGTTTTATGCAGAGCAACAATGAGAAGCTGTTGGAAAATCCGTACCTTCAGATGCGTGGCCTGCTTCAACTCTCAAATGATGGGCTCTAATATAATGACTCTCGGAGACACTGCAATGCTGAGTCGTTTGAAATTCTCCACTCTTGTCTCTCGTGATCTTTCACTCACCTGGGGACATTTGACAAAGTCTTGAAGATCCATAATTGGATCATGCCTGATGTTTTAGGCATGCAATAACACAAGTTGGTTTCTGTTATATGGCAGTACTTCAACCAGGCAAAATATTTGATTAAAGTGGAGTATGAGGTCTCTAGACCCTCCTCCACCATTTACCAGTGAAATAAGAAAAAGGCTCTGGACACAAGATGAACTGAGAAATTGGAGAAGCTGAGAAATTTCTGTGCACTACATATGTTCCAAGATCAGCTGCCTCTTCAATTGTTGCAACAAGATGCCTAAGATAATTGTGCGTTAACCAGACAGAATTTTTCAACTGGAGGACCAAGTTTGAAATATATCTGAAGGTTTGAACTGGCACGGACACTAAAAGACTGGCCAGATTAAAAGATTTTCAGGAATATTTTTTGGAGTAACCTATTCAACAATTCCGGTCATTGGTTTTTTCCACTTAAATCTAACAGAGTTCAGAGATTTAAAATATGATCAGGTATTGTCTTCAGTCCTTAATTGTTATCGCTATGTGTATTTTTCACTTGTTTATTTTGCTTCTGAACACCACCTCCATCTTTGCATGTGATGAAACCTTAAAAGTTGTTTATAGGTTCACATTCAAGGGCCATTGTCAGATGTAATCGTAACTGTTTTGGGCTTGAAGCCAAGATTTTGGTGGTCGAAGCTCTAAACCAATCACTTTCTGCAAACATTTTGAAAGATACACTATTTTCTGTGGTTCCTAACTGGCCTTGCTTTGGCTGTGGCACAGTAACTCAGTAATGACCTTTTTTTTTGTTTTTATATTCAAACTTATAATCTTGATAGATGCTTAACAACTTGAATGAAACTTGCACGATTTCTGTCATGGAATTTAAGTGCAAGAGAGAGTTCATCTGTGCTGCCATGTTGTCATTTACGTGTACTAACGAATGAATCCTTTTCATGTGGATGCAGTTATTGTGTGCATACTGTTTAGAGAAGGCTTTCAGGCAGCTTAGTCAATCTTTCTTTTGTGCAGAATCATTGAATCGAATCCAGGCTTCTTTTATTTTATTTGTATACCCAAGGGCAGTGTTGAATTCAGGCTTCCTTTTTTACACAGCCATCATTCTTAATATAAACCTTGGAGTTCGTTTTTAACTCAAAGGGAGGCTATCAATTTTGTCGTGACAAGACACTGAATTATGTTCGCTCAGTGACCAGGACCTGTAGGTGCTAGCTGACCTGGATCACAAGGCTCTCCAGCTGTCTTGTTTAGGAAATGTAATTTAGGCCGTCTTCAGAGTGTCCCTTTTTTTCTTTTGGGCCTGTGTTGTTTCTTACTCTTTTTTTTTCTTTTTACGTTGTAAAGATGTAATTTTTCATCGTTTTTGGTGCGCCTCCTCCAACTTGGTGTGATTCTTTGTATAATTGCTGTTGAGAATTTTCTTTTACCGAGTTTTGAGCGTGCAAGCTGATTTAAATAAAAGTGTCAGCTGGTACCTTATTTAAATATGCAAGCCAATATCCCAGGCTAGTCAGTAAGATTACCTTAATTTCATGGCGCTTCAAAGTGGTATCTGTCCAAGTCAGAATCTAGTGCTTCTGCAGTTAGCTTCTCGACACGGCGTCTCACCTGCCCCAGCCCCTGGCAAATTCTTGAATACTGCCGCAGCCCCCTGCCGCCAGCACCACTGCCATGGCCCCTTATCCTTGCACCAATTCTTTCGTGAACAATTATCATATGAAATACCAGTAACAATAAATGGGATTATCCTAAACCCTATAATGAATTCCATTCCCTCTTTTTTTCTACCCGTTCCATTCAGTCACCATGAGATGTTATGTTGCATTATTCTACTCACGTGATGGATTATGTCTCTGTTTTGTGTCAAATCCATTTACGCAAACATTGCTATTGCAGTTACATCAAGCCAATGGCTAGCACCTCTAAACTTTCTTTTTTCTCCCCTAATTGAAGAAAGAAAGTTTAACGAGTAGACGAAAGTTTCCTAAAGTCTCTTCATGAAGCAGCAACTCATGTATGCATCAGCATGGAACTCTAGTGATCGGAAAATAGAGTAAAAGGGCTTTTCCAGAAGGGAGATGCGCTGCTCCATCTGGAAAAGGGCTTTTCCAGAAGGGAGTCAATAAATCAATAGAAAAAATCCCTTCCCGGCTAGCGGGACTCTACGTCTGGGTTTTATTCCATCTCAAACTCGGATTAGGGAGCCTATTTGTAAGAATTTTAATATATTCCAATGCAATTATTTCAGTGTTTATAATTATATTACATGTCCATTTTTAAGAAAATAAAGCGAGTCCCATAAAATTAATTATCTTGTTATTTAATAAATAAAATGACCACACTTTACTATTTCACCAGAACTTTTTGTTTCTATGTCAATCCACCAACATTTTCTATTTTGTGCCAATTTATCCGAAAATCCATACCTTCATATGCGTGGCCTGCTTCAACTCTCAAATGATGGGCTGTAATACAATGACTCTTGGAGACACCGCAATGATGAGCCATTCGAAGTTCTTCACTCTCGTCACCCGTGATCTTTCACTCATCCGGGGGACATTTGACAAAGCCTTGAAGATCCATAATTGGATTATGCCTGATGTTTTAGGCATGCAATAACACAAGTTGGTATCTGTTATAGGGAAGTACTTCAACCAAGCAAAATGCATGATTAAAGGCTCTGGACACAAGATGATGATATTTTCACAGTACCAAAACATTATAGCGAAATGAACCCAGAATAAATGAGCCGCACCATTCACATAAAGCTAAAGAAGAACCATAAATATGGCAATGTAAGTCGCTCGTCTTTCACAAAACCTTTCTTACTATAAATATTGACGGTCAGGAGAATGGGTGTTGTAGTTTCAAGTTTTTTATCCTGCAGCATAAATGATAGAGCACTAGCTGCCAAATTCAAGAACAGAAATAGCACTACACTGCACATTTTCCGAACATAATGGTGGTGTTTAAATGCAACTATTAACCAAAGGTCCCCTGGTTATACCATATGACTAGTAGCACCTACAAACATAGTGTAATGAAAGACGAATATGCAAGCGAATATCCTTGACTAGTCAGTGAGATCACTTTAATTTCATGGCTTCAAAGTGGTATTTGTCCAAGTCAGAATCAAGTGCTTCTGCAGTTAGCTTCTCGACACGGCGTCTCACCTGCCCCTGGCCCCTGGCAAATTCTTGAACACTGCCACCGCCCCTGCCGCCAGCACCACCACCATGGCCTCTTCCCCTTGCACCAATTCTTTCATGAACACTGTCCAGTGAAAAACAAAAATTAGCTCATTGAGATGAGAAGTATTGTACTACTAGCAATAATAACAGATGCAAAACAAAAGATTAAAAACAGTAAACTCTCCTTCACAATTCAAAGATCACATGCATCAATATACTACCAATGAAAAGCACCAAGATGCAATTTCCCCTGAAAACTAAGGCCAGGCCACCCCCACACAGAGAAGTGGTAGATAAATAAAATGGAATCTTCATAAACCCTGTAATTCTCATTTATTCCCTTTTTTTTCTACCCTTTCCAATAAGTGAGTATGAGATGTTATGTTGCATTATTCCTACTCACGTGATGGATTATGTCTCTGTTTTGCATCAAATGCATGCATGCATGCAAATATTGCTAATGCAATTACATCATGCAACTGGTTAGCACTTCTAAACTTTTCTTTTTTCTTCCCTAGTTGAAGAAAGCAAATTTAATGAGTTAATCAAAGTTTCCTAAAGTTTCTTCATGAAGCAGCAACTTGAACGACTCATATATGCAACAGCATGGAACTCTAGTGATCGAAAAAATAGACAGGGTACATGTTTAGGTGCACTTGAGTCAATTAGGCCTGTCTACACGGAGAATCCACTGAGGTTATTCAATGCTAGTGAATCACAAGTTTTAAAGCATGCTTAAATATATCATACCATCATCCAGGAAAAGGCCATAAACTGGATGACAGAGCTCGTAATTTTGGGTTGGATAGCCAGTAAAGATAGGATTTCCTATCTATAGCGCAGGCTTTCAAGATAGAGATGCACCACTCCATTTGGAAAAGGGCTTTTCCAGAAGGGAGTCAATAAATCAATAGAAAAAATCCCTTCTTGGCTAGCGGGACTCTACATCTGGGTCTTATTTCATCTCAAACTCGGATTAGGAAGACTATTTGTAAGAATTTTAATATATTCATTTTTGTCGTCTTTTTTTTTATGTGGTGAACTTAGCATCAAACAGACACGCATACAGTAAGGCCAGACTCAATGTCTCTGCATATCTGATCAACAATTTATTTTCAATTGCCTTTTCCACCTCGATAGAAAAGACCCAGTGTGTGCATGAAAGTATTGGGTCGAAGTTTGACATCCTAAACTTAAGAATTTTCCATAGTTTCTCCACACGCATGTTGTTTGTTAATTTATCATGCTTTATATTGTTTGTTAATAAATATGTAAAAACAACTGGAACAAACACCAGTAAAGTTTTACCTTCTAACAGCACCATTTGGGTTTGCCACATTGGTAATTGCAGTTACAGGCACGGTAACAGGGACAGGGGTTATCACATTAACTCCTACAAGCTCAATTTTCAGTGGCTTCCCATCAAGCTGAACATTATTATATCTCCTGATAGCTGCTAGAGCATCTGTTTGGCGTGAAAATACAACTTCAGCTGTTCCCTATAAGAAACAACTTTTTTCAGCCGCAGCGAGACACACTAAAACTTCTTGAAAAGAGTCAAACATCAGTTTAAATATATACCTTTGATCTCCCACTCATATCATAATGAAGTGAGTACCTCAACAATTCACCAACCTCGGAGAAAAGCACCTGTATAGGGACTACATTATGTTAAATGATGTATCGACAGTCCTTAAACTCTTGCATCTTGATGATTTAAACAGACTCACCATAATGTATAGCACATGAAAATTATAGTGCCTACTGCCCTATTTTCAAAACAACTTCAGCAATGATCATGACAAGACTCTTCAAGTCCTCTCAAAAGCTACTATCAAGCAGTGCGATGCTAAAGAGCAATCTACACTGCATTAATAAGCTCCTCCAAAAAAACAAATGCTCACATGGATACTCTACCATCACAACTTGCAGTACTGCACACATTCACTCCCTGACTCCCTAGCCCCAAACCCTAACATCATCATTATTCACTACCGTTGTTGCCAACCCCCGAACATAACTACAGAACCCACTGCCATTCACATTCGGCACAGGGACGTTGTCCTTATTAGGTCAAGATTATGAATATGTATAAAAAAAACTCATAAACAACAGTATAACCAAAATTACTTGGATTTTTCTAAAATGAGCCCTAAGGACACATATTAATGGGTTGAAATTTTAAAAAGAATTTTTTAAAAAATTCTTACACCCCTAGAAAAACCCTAATTGCTTATATAATTCAAAATAATAGTAAAACGCATCAAAACATCAAAATTATAATATCCCAAAAAAATAAACATAATTAACAACACTTAAAAAAAGCTTCAATTAAAAACTTAAGCAGCATAGTGCTAACTTAAGTACCTTGATATCCTCATTAGAAACACCATAATCCAAGTTTGATATATATAACTTAGCCTCTCCATTAGACCCTTCACTTGCTGCTAACATTAATGGCTCCTGCTGCACTTGCATTACCTGCACTGGTCTTACTGAGTAGGGTTTGGGTCGGGTCGGGTCACGACGGAAGACCAAACGATCGGGGCCCGGACCCAAAACCGAACCGGAGCCTGCTCCTCTGCCACTGCCTCTGAAATCACTGTCACGCCCTCCATTTTCTTTGCCCTTGCGGATGAGGTCGTCAAGTGACATATCCAGTAAGCTGGACATTTTCGGATATTTATCCGCTTTCTTCTTGTTATGGAGTTCAGGGTTTTGTAGATTGAAACAGAGTGAAAGAAGAGAGCGGGGTTTTAAGTGGATATATATGCATCGGGTTTTTGGAGGGCCCGAAATGCTTCCTTAAACGTGCCTAGCTGAGTGCCACGTGTATTTTATATGAGATGCACTTGGGTCCCACTTTGACCGGATAGGGCTAGTGGATTTGGTCCTACATCATACTGGAACCCCCGGTGACCAGTGGACTCGTTTTTTTCGGCCTGGGAAAATTGGATTTGGTCACCTAAGATAGGCTCCTTATCAAAGTTTTTTTTTTCCCCTCTATTTTGTTTATTTTAAATTGTTAATTACATTGGATTATAGTTATGGAAAATAGAGTAAAAGAATTGCATTTATGGTGAGTTGGAGAAACTTAGAAAAGCAAGATGCTTGAGAGATTTTGCAAGTTATTTACTGGGAAGAAAATTCAATCTGGTGCTTTAATTCACGATGCTTCAAATAAGTGCATTCAACTCATTCCATATTTGTGTGAGTATAGTCAACCCATTGTGTTTAATTGATTAATAAGCTACAAATTACACACACAAAAATGGTAAAATTATCTGATATCACAAGGCAGAGCAAATTGCACAAAGACGTCAAGAAAATGGATCTCACACCGTATATTTATATGTATTTATGTATATGGATACATACAAAAAGGGCTCAAGACCCCGATTATCAAGCATGAAGCAAAAGGGCAAGCAAGGAGACGGTGTGCACGATGAATCACTTCATCGTATCAAGGAGGCGAATTGCAGAGACAAAGAACGATAACCATCATGGATTTGACTCCATGAATGAATGGCAATGGGAAGACAAGAAAACCACATGTTATATCCAAGAACAAAGAGAGCTAACCTCTACTCCGATACCGTGAGAGCACAAATAAACACCCTTATGCTCGTACAGTAGTATATAAAAAGAGTTTAAAGGCCTCGAAGAATATGTAGACCCATAACAAAGCAGTAGTAGACCGATGAACAGTACATTTATTTGAACAATTGAAAATGATTATGCAGAGAAACGATATCGGAGTTGATCTGTTGAGCATCAGAGAAACAAATGCAGCTTTAATAATCTTTTAGGCCATTAACAAATAGAGAAGCAAAAGTCTCCATTTCATGCCTCTTTAAAACCAGACCAATCTCAACACCTCCTGTTATTCCATCTCTGCTCTCTAACAGAGAAATAGAGCTTGTCCTGTCTATGGATGCAATCTCCACCTTCTTGGGCTCTCCCCAACCGAAATCTGACCTGTAAAAATCAAAACGGGTCGATCCAGCAACCCCAAGGCAATGTGTTCCTGGTTCTAAAGAAGCCAGGTCAACTAGCCTCTCCTTAGCTCCTTCAAAAAATCCCCTGATCTCCATTCCTTTTATAATTTCACTAAACCTCTCTGCTATCATGGCAACCCCATTTTCTTCCATAAAAAATCTTGCTTCAGCGGCAACGTGTTGGCCAGCAATACAGTTACCAAAATAATTGTTTGGAATTGGAGGGTCCAGTGATCGGCTCCTCAAATCGACAGTGAACAAGAAGTAAACTTTTTTACTACCATCCCCTATTGCTTTCATCATGGAAGCTAAAGTGTAAGCACATGTGAGCACAAAGGTCGACAAATGCATTTGTTTCGGATGGTTTTGCTCTTCTTTGAGGATGCTATCGAACTGGGACTGCACTTTTTTCCTTAGGAACTTTATGTCTTCACGAGACAACCCAAAGGTGGCTCGAACTAAGTCGGATGGCCCTGACTCTCCCATGTTTGGCAACACCTTCAAACTTCTACGATCGGACTTCAGAACCAACTCGTTCATTACTGACCAGTAATTCAAGTGTGCCGTCTCAACCCTAGCTACATCTTTGATAACTGACCTATCAAAAGAAGGGATTAACTCATCAGGCAACAAGGGTGGTTGATCATTTTTTTCAAGTTCTTGGTGTTTGCATATATAAACCCATGCCTTAATGAACATGGCCGTAGTTTTCCCATCAAGAACTGCATGGTGGGTAACGAAGCTTATGCTAAACCCTTTATTAGGAAACAATGTTATTTGCAAAGCAAGAACTGAAGCCTTAGTGTCAGATATACACAGCTCGGGTATGTAAGGACGTGACTCGATAGCTTCACGAATTTCATTGCTCGAGAGACGACCGAATTCTGCACTGGACTCGGCAATGGTTAGTGAAACTGCATCATTTGGAGTGCATAAGATTATGGGTTTAGGAGAATCTTGAGGCCATATGAGATTGCCAGCTAGTGGAAGAAAATTGACTAGCGCATGAGAGAGTGATTTTTTGAGTTTTGGAAGGATAATTGATTTGAAAACAGTAGGACTTGACTCGGTGAGTTCATAAAAGAAAATGCTCTCGGCTGGAGGAAATTTGAGCCAAATGATATCTATGAAAGTGAGGGGGAGAGTGAACTCGGTGTTTGAAGGATTAGTTGAGCTGCAGGCTGGGGCAACCTGGCAGAGCTCCAGAATTTTCACAGAATTGGGTGGTGCCATGGATGAGAAGCTAGAAGTCGTAATTTTTTTTTTATTTGAGCTTCTCCGGGTGCTTCTTTCTTTTGTTCACACAACCTCTTTATATAGTTGAATTAAAGGTGTATGTGTGGATTTTTAAAAAAGTAGGCAGGTCAATATAATTAACACCAACTAATTTGTCCGTTAAGCCCCGGATTTTTTTTAAGTAAAACAATGAAATTACTGTTTCTTTTCTAGCAAACCACTCACTTCAACAATATTTTGTTTTTTTAATAAAAAATAAAGATTTTATTTTTTAATAATGAATTTATTAAAAAAAATCTACTAAAGTTAGTAATATTTAAATATTTTTTTATATTAAAAAAAAAATTGATCCGATGGAGACCAATTGTCTGGTTTGTGTCTAAAAAAATTTAATACACACGTATACAAACATGTGTAGATTTTTTTTTAACAAAAAATACAGTTATACATGGCTGGTAAAAAATGGTGGACCAAAGCAATAATGAAGTTGCTTTGATATATAGCTCACCACAAGCTTGTATTTAAAGTTAATTGGTCAGCAATCTTATTCCCAAACCCTTGAGGTTGGTTGTGCCATTAGAGTGACAGCAGTCTGGGCAGCTACTCGTTGAATGTCGAGGTGTCAGGTGATGGACTTTTTATTATTATTATTATTATTATTATTATCTACTGGCTCAATATTTAGTAGATTTATAGATTTAATTTAATCATGCAAATTAAGATTTGCTACCGTATTACGATAGCAAAGACATTAACTTCTAATCTTGAAAGGTGTAGCTCAACTAGTTAGATTTTAAATTTGTTTTACAGAAGTCACCAGTTTGAGTCCTACAAATTTCAGGACCACTGAAAGTTTATATGATCGTTAATTTTAAGGCTCGTAGGATTAGTCGAGATGCGCGCAAGCTAACCCAAACACCCACGTTAATCTAAAAAAAAGTATTAACCCCTGCTTGGTTGATTACTCGAGATTTTTTTAAAAATAAATAAATTATATTTTGATTAGATAATTAATTGACCAACCAGATCAATTTACATAAATTAAATCAATTTCAAAAAACTCTATCGGTAATTGGGTTTCCAGTCGAGACTGTCAAGCCATATGTATATAATAAGTTAATAACTGTGTAACAATACCTGTTAACATATTGGAGAATTTAGGTAACTGTTTTGCTGTTGACGGGCCTCGATTTGGCCCCTTTTGGACTTTTGTAACGAGGAGAAAAAATAAAATAAAAACTTGCATAGACTAATGAAATAACGTAATTATAAAATTAAATATTTTTTATTAATTAAAATGTGCACAAACTGATTTAAATATCTACATTAAATTAAAAATAAAAAAAATACTTCCTGATTCGATTACTTTTTTCGTCTGGTTTTACTTACTCGTAACTATGTAACGAAGCTGCCGTAGATCACAGTCCCTTCAACTCCTTGTATGAATTCCTTGTATTGTTGCATTAATCCACGATGTATAAATTAAAAATATCTACATAATTATATATATAAAAATGAAGACTGTTAAATAATTGACTTATTATTTTATACAAAACATCATATTTTAATTAATAAAATACTTGATTGGAAAACAATAAGGGTGTAACTGATGCAAAATCAAAATATTATCGCTAAACTAAGCATTAGGGTTGAATAGGTATCCATGCTTAAAACTACCAAATCCTTTAAAATTTTAATATTTTTTGGTTGACACGTATATATATTACCCATTTAATTTTCGATTTTTTTCCTAAATCGCACCCTTTTAAAATAAACGGTAAGAGTGGGAGTTATTAATGCTGTAATGTTTGTGGGTGGCCCAAATTCACTGTAATTGCATTTACATCGTTGTCAAGCAATTAATCTTTTAATTTAAAGAGGACAGGTTGCGATTGTTGGTTGAATTTCGTACAAAAAAAAATCTTTTTTTAAAAAACCTTTAGGCTAAAGAAACTAAGACAAAAAGGATTTTACAAAAAAGCAAGTTAAAACACATGGATAAAAGAGTTAGCATGATGCTAGACCTAACTTTTTTAAACCTAACTACATGTCAAGTTCAAATGTACGTGAGTCTAACACCAAGTCATATCCTATATTCTTGATTCTATAATTATTTTAAATCCAAACATTTAATGAGAAAAATTAAAATTATTAATTCCCTACATCATATAAATGTAAAAAGTCATTTAAAAACCGTTTATATATCAATTAACATTAAAAATAATTATAAGAGTTGATTTCATCAACATTCATATGTTGTACAAAATGATGTAGACAGGGGCGGAAGCAAGGGGGGCAAGCAGGGCCCGGGCCCCCCTAAAACATTTTAATTTTTTTTCATTACCCAGAGATTAAGGTCGCTTTATTACAGTGATTTTACTCTTGGCATATTGGCATACGTGGAAAAAAAAAATATAAAGAAATTGCTTTGTGAAATAAAGAGTAGAGCCAAGCCTTCAATTTACTGATTTTCAATTTACTCTTGGCATATTGGCATAGGTGGACAGAAAAAAATATAAAAAAATTACTTTGTGAAATAAAAAACAGAGCCGAGCAGCCTTCAATATATTCTAATATAAATCCTGCAGCCGATCAAATAGAAAAATAAAAACATAAATTACGAGCAAAATTTTTTTGTAAAAAAATTGAAACAAAGTCATTAATTAATTTATCTTTCATCAAACAAAACAAGGTAATTTAAATTTAAAATCTATTTTTATTTTGTTTTAAGATGTTTGTTAATAATTTGATGAGGTTTTTTTATAATTCTACCATTTTTGCTCCCTTTTTTTCTCAGATCTGCTAGTTCTACCAATTATTTTTTGAATTCTTGTTATAATGATTTTTTTCTAATTAATTAGATATATTTTATTGGTTTGTTTTGATTATGTTTGGATTTTTTTTATGTTTTGTTTTTAGCAGAGCCATCAAAATTATCAATTTTTTCTTACGATATATGTTTTGATCTTAGGTTGAACCATGAACAAAATAAGAAGAATTGATTCTTTTTTTGAAAAAAAATATTTATGACTCACAGCCTAATGAACCAGCCCCAATGTGTAATGTTGAAGTTATGGTTGAGCAGCCCCAATGTGCTTCAATTTACAAAAAATCTGCGTTGATTAGTGAGCAACCTCTTACCAGAATTGACATTGCTCATTTAATTAAAGATCCAAGTAATCATCCTCAAATTTAGGAATACTCGGTTAATCAACAAGATAAAATTCAAAGGGCATACATTAATCTGGGACCATATCAACCTTTAATGTCCGAATATCTGCTGACTGGTAAAAAACATCCTCGTCAATTTCAGTTTCATTGGGTCAAAAGTTATCCGTGGTTTGAATATTCAGAGAAACAAATATTATATCTTATTATATTAATTTTGGCCCCCTCTAACAAATAATTCTAGCTCCGCCACTGGATGTAGGAACGTTCTTTATAGGCATGTGATACTTTCATTAATATTGATATAGTGTAAGGAGACACTTGTATTAATATTAATGTTTATGTAGGAGTTTTCCTTTTTAATTTGATGTAAATTAAAAAAAACTCAGTGATACGTTGAATATAAAAAAAAAAGGTTATAAATACTCAAAGAGCAATCTAGGTAAATAGTTCACACTTTTCATTTATTTATCATACATAAAAGAAAAGGTAAACTTTTGTTTTTAAAATTTAATACTTATTCATTACGATTCTTTATAATAAAAATCATAAATATTTTTAAAAAGTTCCTAAATTCACTAACAATATCTGTTTTGTAGGGAATTAATTGACGTGAACATGTGACCATCCGTAATCAGAACAATACAAAACACAAGTTCCCATTACACTGGATTCCAGAGGATCATCAAGATGCTTGGGATTAAACCTATAGAAAGGGAGACAACTCACCTTTCCAAATAAATGTGTGGTGGCTCCTTCGTTAGATTGCCAGCAACAAGAGTAAGGTGTGAGTAGAAGAACTTGCGAAAAAACAATTGAGTTTCTCGTTTTAAATCAAAGGAAGGCAACAACGAAAGATGATGAAATGCTATATAATTTCTATCACAGACCACCTCCATTTCTTATTTTTCAGACCTAATAAATTAAGCATTAATACCATCTTTCAATCTACGTTAGCCTCCAAGCTTTAAATTTACATGTATACAGTTGATTAGTTTCTAAGATTCCTGACCTCTTGCATGGTTGCACCTGTCCCGGAAAGAGTTGACTTCTCAGTTATCTTCTCAAGGCTGAGACACGTCTAAAATTACACTAGATTTTGAATATGATTAATGTATTTTAACCAGTAAAATTATATTTTATAATCTCACATATCTCACCAAAAGTTTCATCACCGCAGGTTTCCTCTTTACAAACTTCCTGCTCACCTTTTGTTTTATTGCTATTTCAGCTTACCAGTTTTTTTCTACAATAAAAAATATAAGTGAAATAATACAAAAATAACATGATTGGTACATATCATAATTAAAAAATATAATATTTATAGCTTGTTATTATTTAAAATAATAACTTCTAAAAAACAAATTATTATGAAAAATATAATATTATTGGTATTGTAAAAAAGATTTTTGACAATACAAATCTAATAACACTATAAAAAATAACTAACAACGAATAAGTTATTCATTATTTTTAAACGACCAGTGTAAACTATTTAGATTATTATTGACAATGTTTTTTAATATCGATGAACTTGTCCCGTTAATTTGTTTTATGATAATAGTAATATTATAATTGTAGTTTAATGTCTCTGAAATTTTTTTATTTTCTGCTGTCTATTTCATAATATTTTTGTAAAAGATTGTTATTTTGAATAATAATAATCTATTAATATAGCATTTCCCATTCACAACATTATTGAAACTGTGATATTTCATCAATTTTTTATGTTATTTCGCCATTATATATAATTTATTGTACTAATTTTTCTAGAAAATCTTTTTTTGCAGGGTATTTTCTGTACCTTACTTTTCTTTAATCCCGTCACGACTTAACGCAAACACCACGTGTCAGCTACGCCTGATATTTTCTCTTCAAAAAAATGTACTGTACACAACAACCCAACATAATCCAGCTTGGCCCCCAACTGACACAAAAGGAAAAGCAATGACAGAGGTCGTAATTTTACGACTCAGTCAAGGAAATTGCCGTCACTTTAGTCAAGCCCACGCATGCACAAGGCTGCCCTGAAGTTCGTTTTCTCGATTCCCTTCTCCGTTATTTTTCCGCAACCAATCTCTCTCTCTCTCTCTCTCTCTCTCTCTCTATCTAAAATGGTCCCATACAACCGTCGATTTTTATAGAGAGATAAAATCATTAAAAAAAGGTTTTGTTAGAGCGAGAAAGAGATAATATTAATAATGTAAAGACTAAATCAATGGCGTCAGATAACCCTAGTCAACCAGAGCTCGCGACTAAAGCAAGAGAAGAAGGAGAGGTCTCTTCTTCATCCAACGACGACGTATTGCCTCTCTAAAAAACTCTATCTCTTTTCTATTTTTTTATGTATTTTTTTCCTGTTTGATTGCCGAGAAAACAATAGAAAGTAAGAGAAATGAAAATGAGTTTGTTTGTTCAATCGCATTTCTCATGCTTTTTATTTTATTTTTATTTTTCAAGTGAAATTCTCTACTCAGGTTTTCAGTTTGTTGTGCTCATTTTTAGCTGCATTTGTTAGCTTGCTTGCTGGATTTTTTGCTTACCGATGTAAGTTAGATGCTACTTCTGGTGGTAACAAATTAGGTTTCTGTTTGGTTAATGAGAAAACAAAGTAAAAGAAAAGAAAGTTATTGCACTGACTGATTTATCAGTTTGTTTTCCGATTTCAAGTTGCCTTCTCTGAGCCGGCAACTTGTGTTGACTGTAATTTATCTACGAGGAGAAACCTGAGATCTACTGATTAAGAAGTTCATTTTTCTGGCTTAGTGTCCCAACGATGCGTATAGATGTTTTATAATTAGGTTTTTCAGTTTGCTATACGCAGATGTGATAGGGTTGTTCTGTACTCTTATGATTCTACCACATGGGTCTCTCACATTCAGTTGGAAATCGATTTTACGATATAGATGCACGTGGCCTTCCATTTAAGCTTGCGGTAATGATTCCTCTGGCTTTAATGGTCCTTTACCATGATAAATTTTCAATACTCACAGAGTTGATACTCCCTGGGCCCCATTGTATTAACCATTTCTAGGCCTTAAGTGTTTATTTGATAGAGAGAGAGAGCATAAAAGCTGGGGGATCTGAATATTTCCTCTTACCACAATGACCCTGTCCATAGATCACTTTATTTTGTATGCTGTATTCTATGGTCAATGACCTTGCCAGACAGGTCCTTCTCATTCCTTTTGGAAATTGATTTTGTGAAGTAGAGTCGCTCTGACTGTCATGCAGAATTATTCTCTTTGAGTTGGTATTACCTCGCTCACATACATGTGTTTGTGTAAGTGAGAGAGATTATCAAATCTGGGAGAATTGAATAATTACAAATCACTTTATTTTGGTACTGCATTTCACTATAGTTTTGCAAAGTGCAATTATGATTATCGCATGATATACTTTTTGTTCAATGCATTTTTAATTCATTTCAAAGTTACTACATCAGGTTCCATCAATTTGATGTGTTTACATTCGTAATTTTGTCTGTACAAATGAAATTCTAGTGGCTCAACTTTTCATTTCTAGTAGAATATGTTTAACTGAATTTTGATTTTCTTCTCGCAGCAAAATCCTATTTGCTCTGCTGCACCATCTGCTGATGCTGTTAACCCACCTGCTTCTGCAAGGACCATTCTGGTTCCTCCAATGAACAAATTCACTTTAGCCAATCGGGCTGGTAAGTCTAGTGTGCCATCTGATGGAAGGAACTCGGTTTCCTATAATATATTTCCCAACTGCCAAGTGTTCATTGCTTGTGTTTGGGTTCATGTTTTAATAATATTTTAGCTTGTTGGTCTTTCACAAAGAGTGGTGTTTCTCACTTCTGTTTTGATCTAAACTGGTTCATCAGGGGCTGTTTTTTGCCACTTGCTCTGATCTTTATCTTCATTATGATAATTTATGACTATATTTATTTGTAGTCTTTTATGCCGAGGAAGTAAATATGATTTAAATGCTCAAATTGGCATGGCTAGGATGGAAAATAACATATTATTTAACCTATTGCCAGTTGATTCTAAAACTTATAAAAGTTACCTGTATAGATCCTTAAATAGAAGCATATATTCTCAGCTTTTCAGAAAATATCCTTGCCTTTTGCTTCATGCTATCATTTTCTTCCTTAGCACTGTAAACTTTTCTAAAGTTTACTATTGTCCACATATTGTATAACAAAGAATTCAAGTTTTTTTGCCAACTGAGAGAGATCTACGATCACAAATTCTTGATTGATCATATATAGAGGAGGAACAGGACCCACTTAAGTTGTAAACTCCATGCAATCTGATTTCTATCAATCATAAATGCCATTTATGTTGTTTTGTACTCAGTCACATGTGGACTTCCTGATAACTTTGTTTTGCCAACTTACACCTATTTACAACATTTGCATTTTAGAAAGAATTGGTGATATATTTAATTGATGGTAAGGACTATACATCCTGCTATAGAGAGTTTCTTGATGCAGCCGTATCTCCTCCACAGGTAAGGCCAATTTTAGCACCAATCCCGCAAGATCTGCTGATCCCAATCTCCGAACATCACAACAACCAAATAATAACAAGAGCTTTGACAAAAACAGAGTGCCACATGTATCTGCTAATCCTGGAAAGTTGGCACCTTCAGGGGCTGATGATAGCCTAGTGATAAGATTTTTTTCAGATGATGAAAGTGGCAGTGAATCTGAAGATGGAGAAGACAAATCTTTAAAAACTAAACTCAACATGACTGTGGTTAATGAAAATGGAAGGCTGCCCTCCACTTCATCAACAAAATCAAGCATGTCACAGCAGGCTACAAGAAATGTGAACAGTATTCCCAAGAAATCATCAATGAGTTGCTCATTTAACTCATCAATGACAAAGACAAACAGAGTTGCCAATTCCAGGGGTGCTGGCTCCTCATCTGTTGGGCAAGGTTCTCAAGTAAAAAAATTTAATTCCATCAAAAGAAATCTTGCAAGCCTAGAGCATGGTCTTGAGCTAGGTGTGGATTTGAACAGCACTAAAGTTCGGGACTTGAGGCAGCAGATTGCACTTCGGGAAAGGGAACTAAAGCTTAAGGCAGCTTCACAAAAGAAGGAATCTCCTTCAGTTTCTGGCAAGGATTACAAGTCTACAAACATTTCTATTGCTGCAGCCAGGAAGTCTAATGCAGCTTTTTATGAAGTTGGGCAATTAGCCCCAAAAGAACCGGACAGGAAACGCTTAAAAGTTGGTGGATCTTATTCTAAACAGTTAAATTCAGATGGCCAACAAAAAATGCTTGCAACAACATATAATTTACCTTCAAAGGAACAAGCACCGGAGAGCAGTGGTTTGCAGGATAGAAATATGGACGATTATAGCCAGAACGAAAGGCTGATGAAAGTAACAAAGTCAAGTGTAGTTAAATGGGAAAGGCAAGACTGTAGGCGGGTGGATATTTCATCAGCAAAGCTACCTGGTGGGTTGAAAGATTGAGGAAACATTGTTATTTTTCTTAAATATTGTCCTCTGGTATAATCTATCATTCACTTACAGCTTTTTTATGCGTTGCAGCTTCTAATGTCAATCATAATTCCAGCCAGTCTGACATGAGCAGAATGCAGGTGGATCCTTCTGTTGTATTGAACCAGACCCCACCACTGACTAATGCAAATACTAATACTTTACCAGAGAATAGAGTAAGGAAGATTTGATTGACTTGATGTTGCTTTCATGACAACTCCTTGCACTCTGTGGTGGACCTATTTCATTTCATGTATTTCTCAAATAAGTATGGATGAAAATTTTGAGGATAGTAAAAATTTGATAGTGAATCTAGCAGTTAGCTTGATTAAATTTCTAGTTGCTGCAAATTTTGCCTTCGGAGATACTTTCATTCCTTTACTGATATTACCGTAACTTTCCAGAAGAGTGTTGAATCAAATCCAGTGAAGAATTGTGGAACCCAGCCACCAGCTTGCTTGTTAAAGACATCAACTAGTGGACAGAATTTAATAAACAAATTTGAGCATCTGCAAGGCATATACGGTGACAAGCCTTCTTGTCAAGTATGTTTCCCGAGTCAAATGTTAAAATGATGGTCTTGGGATTTATCATGTTAAAGTTTCTTGAATTTCTCCTCCCTACCTCTCCTTTACTCATTTTGTTGGACTTGCATTTATTCTTGTTAACAGGCATCTCTGAATTTAAACCCTTGGAATTGTTTGGGAACTGTAAATGTGGCAGATCATAGAAGCATAGATATGCATCTTGTTGAAATGGAGGAATCATTAGACAAGGAGCTGGATGAAGCACAAGAGCACAGGCGCAAATGTGAAATTGAAGAAATAAATGCACTTAAAGCTTATCGAAAATCACAGAGGGCTTTGATTGAGGCTAATTCTAGATGTACAGAACTTTATCGCAAGAGGGAACTGTACTCTACTCATTTTCGATCTCTCATTGTGAATGATTCCAATTTGTTTTTGCCCTCCAGGCAGCATGAGCACGTTGGAACTGGGGTGAATTGTGGAAATGTATCTAGAAATGTAAATTTAACACCCTCGCCAAATGATCAGATGCAGCCTGAGTATGATGGCTGTAACCAGCCTGGGTACGATTCAGTCACCCTCTCAAATTTACTTTATCAGCATGTAAATGGCCATAGTTTGGGATCTGAGCCATGCAGTGAACTGGATGCTAGTACATCAGAGCCATTGCCCCGCAACAGCCTGATTGCTGCTAATGGAGTAAGCTTTCAATCCAATGATTCTAATATTTCAGCAGATGAAGATGAAGAAACATTTCCATTGGACCATGAGACTGATCAGCATAGCTTCAAAATTCAGCAAGGAGATCAAAATTCTGTGGGAAGGGAAAACCACAGAGATTATCCCCCAAACAAAAATCCCTCTGTTCATGCACCTCAGGATTCTTTGATTCTTGAATCAAAATTAAGATCCAAACTATTTGCACGACTACCAATCAGAACCTTTTCAAAGAATGGTGGTTCATCCACCATGGAGCCTGTAGATGAACCAGGGACTGAAATTGACAACGGAAGTGAAAGAACCCAGGGAAGCAATGGCAGTGTGCGATTGTCAGAAGCACAGAAAAATCAACATTATGACCTTGAAGGTAATTCTCTCTGAATGGAAATATATTTTAAGCAGTTTTTTTGGTCATGAAGTATTTAGTTTTTAGAATCATGCTGAATGTTAAGTGATCAATTATCCTAGTTACTGACATTGTTTGTGCAAATATATGATTGTTTGGCTTTATTGCCACCACCATGTTGGTCTGTGGCAATTTACATTTTCATGCACACACAAACATGATAAATGCTGTTCTTGCAACTTACTGTTATAACGTAAAATTCAGTCTTTCCTAATGAACTTGTTTAGCAAATAGATATAAATGACTTTTGATGTAAAATAGATGCTTTGGGCTCATGTCAAATGTCTGTTGCTTGATTACCATAATTTCCTCCTGCGTCCCCAAGTATATGCTTGGTTACAGGTGGAATTTGATCTACATAATACCATTGTATTCCTGCAATTTGCAGCAAAGATTATGATTGGGAGTCTTGTAACTAGCTGCACCAGAACATGGTAGTATAATCTAAAATTTGGGAATGTGATCACTTGATCATGATATTGACAATGTTGCTCTTTATTCTTAGCATGCGGAGTTGAAATTTGATGAGAACTGCCTCTAGTATGAAATTACCTGGCAAACTTAAATGTGTGGAGAATTCTGAGAATTTTAAGATGCTGTCCATTGGGGAATGCCACAATTCATGTTAATTTTTTAGCAGATAGCAATAAGTGGAAAACATCTTGCGCTGCTGTTTTCCGAAATTTATCCTCATAATTCATGTTAATTTTTTAGCAGATAACAATTAGTGGAAAACATCTTGTACTGCTGTTTTCCAAATTTTCTCTCATTATGAGGGATATTATAATTCTATAAAAATTACTACATGGTGCAATGTGGGAAAGAGTTTGAATTTTTCATTGTGGGCATGCAATTGGGACAAGTATAAAAGGAAGCAATACACTTAATATGGTTGGCGAGAGAAGGAATAGCAGTGGTGTGGATGTTTTATTCTATATGATTGCTTGTTCTCATCTCATTTTACTATTATTTTTCTTTATTGAAAAACTCTTCGTAATTTTTGTTCTTTTATATAGGCAATGATAATCCTGAAACAATAATGTCTGAGCTTCCTGTTCAGATTCAGAGCCATGAAAAGAATTCTTCAAATTTTCATTCTGCTGCTGATTCCAAGGACAATTTCACAGGAGGTCATCAGTTGACAACGTCAATCATATCTTCACCTCCTTTAGTTTTGAGGAGTGCATTTGCTCAAATGAAAGTTATGTACCCAATGACTTCAATAGAATCACAACATATAAAAAGTCAACAAAATTATACCCGTGGTGGTTTCAGTGGAGAGGGTGGTTGCATGGATTCTGAGGAAATCCAGTGTGACAAGGCGATAGCAAGCTCAAAGGATGAGGGTCTAAAGGATATATGCGGAATTGAAATTGGCACATTTACCCACAATGTTGCGGTTGACCCATTTTGGCCACTCTGCATGTATGAACTTAGAGGAAAATGCAACAATGATGAATGCCCTTGGCAACATGCTAGGGACTTCACTGATCAAAATGCGCATCAAAATCAGCACGATGATTCTGATAGTGCCGGTATGACTATACCTATGACAATTCTGAATAGTTTGAATTGCTGCTTACACTTAAAATACTGCTTGTGCAGATTGTCAGGTTGGATTAACACTGCATCAACAAAAAAGTAGTGGTGGAACAGAACTTTCCAAGTGTCACATTGCATTGATTCCACCAACTTATCTTGTTGGCTTCAATATGTTGAGATCTGATTCACATAAATCTGTCATTGCACCGAGAAATGGTCAGCGCTGGCAAAAACAGTTCAGTATTTGCTTAGCTCTATCAAGTTTGCTTCAACAAGATTTACTTGTTGATCAGCCTTCTTTCCGTGCTAATGATGGTTGCATTGAGGTCCGTGGGAGTTGGAATGGACAGGCATCATACTTTCAGAGTAGAAAGAGCGTAGCGGTTTGTTTATTACTGTTTTCTGTATTCCTGACCTAAAGTTTTTATTTTATTGCTAGCTTTTGTTGCATTGCTAAGATATTTTGCCAGTACCTTCAATGCACAGCAGTTTTCTTGTCTCAACATTCTCTTCAATTAATTATGCCTTTGGTGGGAATATAATTTTGCTGTGTTTTATCATTGATTTTACAGTTTGCTGTATGTTCAACTGATGATGAACTGTTTACCTCTCTTTCAATTATTTTTTATCTAGTCATGAAAATTTTGTGGAGTGAATCGTATCTCTTCATTGTCTAATTCAAATGGTTGCTGGAGACTCTGCTTCTTGTTGTATCTGTTTTAACTTGCAATGTAGTGTGTAGGTGTGAAGATATGGTTTACTGTCCACCTCTCTTATTTGTCCTAGGCTGATCGACTCTCTTTTTTGGGTGATCTACGTTCCAATTATGACATCAAGTTGCATGTATTTATTTTTGTATTACTGCATTCTAAACATTGCTGTTCCTGAGGAATCCCTCTCCTCTCTCCATCTAATGGAAGGAAAAGGGAAGACAGCCCATAAAAAGATTCTTGTTGTCAATTCTGCTCTCATTATTTCTAATTTCGGAAACAATTATTGTTCTCTTCAGCTTATGCGTTCAGAGTTCTGCCTCCTTTACATATTACCTTATCTGCTTCATGTTTTACATATTGCCTTATTTGCTTCATGTTTTATTCTTGTAGTAGTGTGCTTTTTTCTTCTTCTGTTTGGTCCATCCTCTCATTATGTTATCCTTCTTGCTTGATGTATACTTAGAATCATCTCAATCAAGCATTAACCAGCAGCGTGCTGTCCCTTGAAATGGCTCTCGTTATTCTCAGTCAGGAGGCTGACAAACTGGAGGGTATGAAAAAGGTAAAGTTTATGGTTTCAGTTTTTACTTGCACTATCCTAATTGTTCGGAAACTTCTAATTATCATTCAAAACCTTTGATTCAAAACCTTTGTTTCTACAGTCTCTCTCCATGCTGTCACGAGCTATTGAGGTTGATCCAACATCTGAAGCTCTGTGGATGATGTATCTGCTCATTTACTACAGCAACATTGAGTCTGTTGGGAAGGATGACATGTTCTCCTATGCGGTATGTTATAAAAAATAAGGTGTTAAACCTCCCTACTCTCAACAAAACTGCCCAAACTGAGAGTCTGAGACTGGTCTAATGCTTTCTGGATTTGAGATTATAATTAAGCTACAGTTGAGATATTTCCATGCTTTCAAAAGCACACGATGTCATAGAAAAAAGCAGCTTTGACTATGTGAACCTGCAAGTCAAATTATATCCATAGCCTCCTGTTTTGCATGTAAAAGTTCTATTGCAGTAAAAAGATTTTCCAAAATTTTGTAATTAGATGATTTCTCAAGTCTATTCTGGCTGATACTATTAGACACTTTCTTTTCAAGTCATTTGTGCCTGCATGGTCTAGGTGAATGGTTGGAGTTTTTAAAAAAAGAGAGGAGCAGTTTTTATAATTCAGCTATTTTTTCTAATCAGGGAACCTTCTTTCTATCAAATGTTCCCTTTATGTAAATAGATAGATAAATCTGTAGATAAGGACATTATGAAAGCAGATCAGATATAGACTTGGTTGGATTAGTTTATGTGCCCTTGCCTTTGTTCCATGTAAATGTGCTCGCTATTCTTTATTGTTATTGTATGGGTCGTCTTTCCATCTTGTCTTTTAAAACTTTTCTTCTTTCTTCCTTTTACTTGACGGAATGAAAACTTTTGTATGGAAACCCTTGTTCTTTTGTTCTTCAGGTTAAAAACAGCAACAGATCCTATGGACTTTGGCTCGTGTACATTGACAGTCGTATACATCTTGATGATCGACTGGTTGCGTATAATGCTGCCCTCACAGCGCTTTGCCACCATGCATCTGCTTTTGATAGGGGCAATGTGTATGCTAGTGCATGCATCTTAGATCTGTTTTTACAGATGATGGATTGTTTGTGCATGTCTGGGAATGTTGGCAAGGCCATTCAGAAAATCCAAGGACTCTTCCCTGTGGCAGCTAATTCAGATGAGCCTCCCTCTCATTTGCTCTCTGATATCCTCACATGCTTAACGATTTCTGACAAATATATCTTCTGGGTTTGTTGTGTGTACTTAGTTATTTACAGGAAGTTACCTGATGCTATTGTACAGCAGTTTGAATGTGAGAAAGAACTCCTTGCAATTGAATGGCCTTCTGTTCATTTACAAAATGAAGAGAAGCAGAGGGCTGTTAAGCTCGTTGAGATGGCTGTGGATTCTGTTAAAGTGTCTGTCAATAGTGAATCACTTGATAGTGACACAAATGTCAGACTGGCTCAACAATTTGCTCTCTGCCATATTAGGTGTACGCTAGTTCTTGATGGTCCAGCTTGCTGTCAGAATTTGTTGGGCAAGTATATGAAGTTGTGCCCATCCTGTGTAGAACTTGTTCTTTTGTCATCAAGGCTTCAAACAAATGGCACAGGTGGTGTGAGTTTTGAAGGGTTTGAGGGAGCCATTAGTAATTGGCCAAAAGAAGTCCCTGGAATTCATTGTATCTGGAATCAATATATTGAGTATGCCCTCCAAAAAGAAGGTCCCAATTTTGCAAAAGAACTGACTGTTCACTGGTTTAACTCCGTTTCAAAAGTTCGATATCCTCTGAATGAAATTTTGGATACAGTGGATGGTAATAGCTCACATGGATTATTGGAATTGGCTTCAGCATCAAATCCGTACTTTCTGACATCCAGTTCTAATCAGATGGAAATAATGTTTGGATTAATTAATCTCTCTCTTGCCAAATTATTGCACAATGACCACATTGAAGCTCACGTTGCCATTGACAGGGCACTGAAGGCTGCACCTCCACAGTACATCAAACATTGCTTGAGAGAACATGCTGTGTTCCTGCTTAACTATGGGTCACAATTAAAGAAGGATGCTCCAGTCAGTGAGCAATTAAAAATTTTGAATGGTTATTTGAATGATGCCCAGGCTCTCTCAGCTTATGAACCACTATCTAGACGATTCATTGACAGCATTGAGAAGCCAATAGTTCAGCAGCTAATCCGTAACATATTGAGTCCAGTTTCATCTGACTTCTCTTTGGTGAATTTTGTACTTGAAGCGTGGTATGGTCCCTCTCTTTTACCCCCAAAGTCAAACCAGCCAAAGGATTTGGTGGATTTTGTTGAAGCCATCTTTGAGATAGTGCCATCCAACTACCCGTTAGCATTTTCTGTTTGTAAGCTCTTGTGCAGAGGCTACAGCTCTATTAATGTTACTTCTGATAGTGTCCTGTACTGGGCATGCTCAATCTTGGTCAATGCAATCTTTCATGCTATTCCAATACCACCAGAATATGCATGGGTTGAAGCTGCGGGTATTTTGGGTGACATTTCAGGTATCGAGCTCATTTCTGATAGTTTTTACAAGAAAGCTTTATCAGCACATCCATTCTCTGTGAAGTTGTGGACTTGCTATTATAATCTATCAAAGACTAGGGGATATGCAAGCACTGTTGTCCAAAAAGCAAGAGAGAGGGGTATTGAAGTTGGTTGATGTCTTTTTCTTAAATATAGTTGCCAGGTTGATAGAATTGGTTCTGCTGAAGAGATATTTGAGGCCAGTTTTGCTGAATGACACCCCAGGAGGATAAAATTCGGTATGTATAGATTGGTATTGAAGTTGGTTGATGTCTTCTTCTTAAAGATAGTTGTCAGTTCGATAGAATTAGTTCTGCTGAAGAGATATTTTAGGCCAGTTTTGCTGATTGACGCCACAGGAGGACAGGATTTGGTATGGATAGATGGTGTGCTGGCTTGCATGACAATCCCTGGCAAGTTGTTCTGGGTGCCTGTTCACTGTAAAATGTTAGATGAAGATCTGAAATTAGGAATTATAGAAATACACATAGGATACAATGATGAAAGAATGTGTTTGTAGCATATGTTAGGAGAAGAAGTGCCTTGTAGGTCAGGGTTTCAGCCCCCCTTATTTTTTTTACAGCCCTGTCATTCTTTGTTTCATTCCTCTTCTGTCTCTTGTTGTTATTACATTTCTTCCCATTGTTTTTTATACGGAAGAATTCACATAGTTGAAAAGATTATAGTTTCATTAAAAAGGATCTTTTTGAAAGTTTCCTCTGTGTCGCCTTTACTTCCTTCTTCTTGCATTCGATTTCTTCTGGGTGTAGTGCGCCTCTGCTGCTTCTCTATATGTGGTGGATTGTAGAAAAAGAACTCGAATGGCTTGAGAAACAGGGGATGGGCCCGGAATGCATTCTTGAATGCAATGGATGGTGGGCTTCAGGGAAGTCATTCGGCGTTCTCCCTTCATTTGATTGGAGTTGCTTTGGAATTTGCGATTCTGCCGAGAGGATCAAGGAGGCTCGTTGGTGTTGTGGAGAAAGGGGGAATGCTTTGTTTAGTGCAGAATTCTGAAAAACATATCTTCTTCCCTTATCAGGAGGAATCAAAGGAATGGCAGGAAACGGTTTTACGGATGGACAGAGAGAAAACCAATGTATGTGAGAATGTGATGAGAGATGGATCGGAGAAATTCGATGCGACTGGATTCTGCTCTGGTTTTAGCGAGGAGACAGGTGCAATACAATTTTAGGACAGACACTGACAATTTACTCTTTACACTCTTGGAGGAGGGAGGGGCCTTTCGTTGATGCGAGCCTGCCTTTAAAGTGTGTTTGGAACTGCATTTAAAAAAAAAAATTGAATTTTTTTTTTATTTTAAATTAATATATTTTTTTTATTTTTAGATATTTTAATGAGCTGATTTTAAAAATAATTTTTAAAAAATAAAAAATATTATTAATATATTTTTTAAACAAAAAATATTTTACAAAACAATATAACTTATATAACCACACTTCCAAATACGTTTTTAATTTTGCATCTTCGAGCTGCATATCATGTGCACCGACAAGTTTGACTCGCCAGTCGTCAGATTGAAGCTCAAGCAAACTTTGAAATTGACTCGACTCTTGAAACTCGGGATGTCACGAGCCAAATTATCAGAGGTAGGCTGAGAACTTGTTTGAAAATAATGGAAATTAAAATCAGGAAAAAAAAAAGATTGGGATGTTGTGCTTGTTTCATCACCATTAGGTAAGGCTTACCGCTAGAAGAAAAAAAATTGCTTTTGGATGGAATCAATCATGCCCAGTCCTCTAGATAATACCAAACAAATAAATACCATCATTTCATCCGCTAGTAAAGCAAGCGCCACTGCTTCTCACTCTTCCTACCAACAAGGCTCCAGTACCAATACCTCTCCACATTCTTTCCAGGCATGTCCCTTTCATACAAGAAGCCGAGGGCACTAGAGCGGTATATCTATCCCCACATAGGCACCCACCACTTTCAGTTCAAAACAATTCTCATTCTTTCTCCCCATAGTTTTCCTACTGGAATTAATCTCGTTTCTTACTCGTAGCCCCAGTAGATTTCGAGTCACTTGAGAGAATGCTCAAGCTCTTGGATTTTTCTCTTAGGCTCTCTGTTATTCCTCTTAGTGTTGCCACCATATGGTTAACTGTTACCAACAAGCAGGATAATAGCATCTATGGTTATCTGAAATACAGCGATCTCACGGGACTCAAGTGAGGCCTCCTTTCCATTTTCATCTCCGGATAATGCTTGTCTTGCCGAAATATTGCTCCTCAAATCACTTCCTGAAATTCTTCCAATTATTGGATTTATGACATTTATCAATAGTGTCCTCTTGTTCGATACATGAGATTTTATCAGGAGTGATTCCAGAATTAATATTCGTTGAAATTTGCATTACTCTTTCACTTCCTTTTGTTTTATCTATGTTGTATTTGTTTACAAGATCATAAACTGTGGAAGAATTATTTTACAGGTACATGGTTTTCATCAGTGGTATCTGTGCTAGCTATGCTTTTATTGCCGCTGTCTCCACATGGATCCGATGCATTGTTACTAAAACTTGGCTGTTCTTTGTCTCGGACCAGGTTTACTTCACGGTTTCGTAACTAATTCCAGTGTTAAAAATTCTCCTAGGAATTGAATCATTGTTTCTGTCACTTCTTTTATGCTTGTTGTTTTGGTGTTTTTGAGCAGATTGTAGCTTACTTGATGGTTACATCCGGGACTGCAGTCTTAGAGATATTATACTTGGCTTACAATGGTGATAGAGAAGTCTCATGGAGTGAAGCCTGCACTTCTTATGGGAAGTTTTGCTATAGAATGAAGCTGGCTGTGATTCTCCATGCTTTGGCTCTTTCCTGCTCTATTATTTTAGCTGTAATCTCGGCTTATAGAGCTTTTAGCATATTTGAACCTCCTCTTGTTCCTTCTAAAGTAGTTGAAGAAGATAGAGCTTAAATGGCTTTTTTTTTTTAATGGTCATGTTGTTGATCTGTTTATGTAATTGAATAGGGTTCCGTCGCAGACAATCTACGCTTTTCAGTTAAATAACATGGATATGAAAGCCATGGATAAATTTGCTATTTGTTTTCCCTTACCGTCTTTGCTTTCAAAATGGTAATTAAACATTTGTGTTCATATGCCGAATAAGCGTTGGGTTGGCCTATTAAAAAATAATGATTTTTTTTAAAAAAATTTATGTTTAACTATTTCTTGAATATATTAATTATTTTTTTATTTTCTGATCGTATGGAAGGGACAAAAGAAACATCTTATTATTTTTTCAACAATTTATGATTTTTAATGGACCTCTCAGTAGAATTTAAAATTAGATGAAGTTCTGACCATCTGTCAGAGAAAAAAGAACGAATGGATCTTGTAGGATTCCTAAGAAATTCTTCAATTTCTTTCGAAAGTAGATGATTATTCATCTCCTTTGCACCTTTCTTGAATAGCCGGGACATTGAGGAATATTCAGAAAAGCATTTAGAGAATCGGTCTGATTCTATCTCTGTTCGTTTCGTTTGAAGAAAAAAAGGATTCCAAAGAATCGATCTTTTTTTTAGTTGTTGAATCTCTTTTTGATTGATCAATGTGTGATATTCTGAATCCTCATTACTAATGAAATCGAAATGATCTCTGGATTAATCAAAAGATCCCTTTAATTGGCTAAAATTCTTTAACGAAACTAAATCTTTTAGAATCATATTGAATATTTCACGATATCATACGTGTCTTGCTAAAAAAGATTGGAATTGTAATTAACCAATTTCTATCTTTTTAAAATAAAAAAAATACTTAAAAAAAAAAAAAACAAAAACAAACGGAGGACTACTAAACAAAAGAAAAAATGTGTGGTGGGAACAAGTGTGAATGCTGCGCCAACACAAATCCCTCAAACAAGATAAAGTGAAAAGATTCTTGCTTAAAAAATAAAAAGATAACACCGCCATGGCCCATTTTACCTAACCTAGAAAGAAATCTGCCTTGTAGCCTCTTTTCCACTGACGTCGACGCCAGAGGCAGACCTGCTGGAGAAAATCTTTCACGATTCCTTATTGCGACACGTGTAGTCTTCGCTACATTAAACACAATCCAACAAAGTCTTCATTTCATGCACTAAAAATATCACGGAAAAAACAAGTTCGATTTGGCATCATTTTGTTTTTTTTTTTCATGCGGGCATCACTCCAGTCATAAATAAACTTGATAACACCCCTAATTTTTTTTTTTTATCAATAATATCTGGATTAAGTTTTTATGTGTTTTAAACTTGAATATACAGAAATTGCAATATTATTTATATACCAATTGAAACAAAAAGAAATTCAGATAATTTAAAAAATAATCCTTTCTAGATTTAAAGTGTTCAGGAGAATGAAAGAACAAATCTCTGGAGACACAGATCTATGATTGGGCTTGGGCTTGTTCTTGGGCTTGGGCTTGGCATCATTTCATTGCAGTAAAAACTATAAAGCATAAAAGTAAATGAAAAACTGGCTCGATTCACAGTCGAAGCGTCCATATAAGGCTGCTACTGAACTCTTCTCAAAAGCAAACAGCGATCCACTAAAGGCCCGGACTCTGACCCACTGAAATGAGCTAGGCCCATCTGTGAATAATTTCACAGCCCAGACAAATAACACTCGTGCCGAGTCCAACTTTACCTTCTTCCCCAGCCCCACTAAAGGCTAGCTAATCAAACCGCCAAAGTTACAAACGTTAAACCCTTCGAAAAAAACCCTAAGAACTCCATTTCTCCATGTAATTCTCTGCTTACAGAGACAGAGACAGATTGTAAGGTAGCTAAAGAGGAAAACGATGAAAAACCTGAAGCTATACGGGGAGATTTCTCAGAATCTGGAATTACAATCGCCACAAGAAGTTATCCTCTTCTCCGCTTTCGATATCGAACGCAACCGCCTCTTCTTCGCTTCTTCGGCCAATATCATTTACACAGCTCACCTTTCTTCTTTCCAGGTATTTCCTCTCTCAATCCTTTTATTTGCACTCTGCACCCACAAATTTGTAATTTTACGTGTCTATTTATTTGTGTAACAGAATGGAAAATCAAAAGGCTTGCTATTACCGTCGGAGATTAATCAAATTGAATTGGAAGACGGAGACTTAATCACTGCATTTGATTACCTGATGGAGAAAGAAGCCTTAATTATTGGAACTGAAAATGGACTTTTATTATTGCATAATATTGATGATAATTCTACTGAAATCGTCGGTCAAGTTGAAGGCGGGGTTAAGTGTATCTCGCCGAGTCCCGATGGAGATTTGCTTGCTATTCTTACTGGTTTCAGACAAGTGTTAGTTATGACTCATGATTGGGATTTGTTGTATGAAATCGCGGTTGAGGAGAAGGAAAATTACGGTGATGGTCTTGACGTACGTAAGGGCCAACCTTTCTCTCTTGTTACTTTAGTATGTATTCTTGTTGTTTGGTTTAAGTTTATTTTGCAAAATGCGATAGTGTTAATTTGTGTATAATATCGTTAGATTGATTTGGAATGTTTTATTGATTGGTTGTATTATGGATTTTAGGTGAATTGGATGGAAAGAATATGTTTGGGAGTTTTATTTCATGGCGAGGTGATGGGAAATATTTTGCTACGATAAGTGAAGCGAGTGAATCTTCTGCCTTGCTTAAGAAGATTAAGGTTTGGGAACGGGATTCGGGTGCATTGCATTCCACGTCAGATTCTAAGGTATTTATGGGGGCGGTTTTGGAATGGATGCCAAGTGGAGCGAAAATTGCTGCTGTGTATGATAGAAAAGTGGAGAATAGGTGTCCTGATATTGCTTTCTATGAGAGGAATGGGTTGGTGAGGAGTTCTTTTAGTATTAAAGAAGCAGTTGATGCAACAGTTGAAAGTCTTAAGTGGAATTGTGGTTCGGATCTTGTTGCATCTGTTGTTAGATGTGAGAAATATGATGCTGTTAAGCTCTGGTTTTTGAGCAACAACCATTGGTATTTGAAACATGAAGTTAGATACTCGAGACAGGATGGAGTTAGGCTCATGTGGGATCCAGTAAAGCCACTACAGTTGATTTGTTGGACTTTTGGAGGCCAGATCACAATTTACAACTTCACCTGGATTTCTGCTGTGACAGAGAACTCGACAGCATTGGTCATTGATGACTCCAAAATACTTGTAACTCCACTTTCTTTATCCCTGATGCCACCTCCCCTTCATTTATTCAGCCTCAAATTTCCAAGTGCAGTGAGGGACCTGGCTTTATATTCCAATAATTCTAAGAATAGAGTAGCTGCATTTTTATCAGATGGCTCTTTGGGTGTTGTAGAACTTCCTGACCCAGATACATGGGAGGATCTTGAAGAAAAAGAATTTACTGTTGAAGCTTCTATTTCTGAGACAGGTTTTGGATCCTTTGTGAACCTTGCATGGCTGGATTCACACATATTACTTGCTGTTTCTCATTATGGCTTCTCTCATAGTAATTGTGCATCCCACAGTTCAATGGGCGAGGATGGACTTAGTGGTTTTTGTTTGCAGGAAATTGAACTTTTGTGTTCCGAGGATCATGTACCAAGTTTGGTAACAGGATCAGGCTGGCATGCAAAGATTTCCCATAGAAATTATTTGGAAGGGCTTGTGATTGGCATTGCTCCTAATCCTGCCAAGAAACGTTCAGCTTTTGTTCAGTTTGACGGTGGAAATGTTGTTGAGTACACTTCAATGTTGGGCTTGGCTGTTACTGGAGGTTCAACAAAACATGATGATATGAGCTTTTCATCATCTTGCCCTTGGATGAGTGTGGCTAAGGCCAGTGACAGTGGGTCATTAAAGCCCTTGCTTTTTGGTCTTGATGACATTGGGAGGCTGCATTTTGGTGGGAAAGTACTATGCAACAACTGCAGTAGTTTCTCATGCTACTCAAATTTGGCTGACCAAGTAGTCACTCATTTGATACTTTCAACCAAACAAGACTTTCTCTTTGTTGTGGAAATCGGTGATATACTGCATGGAGAAATAGAGTTAAAATACGAGAACTTTGTCCACACCGGTAACAGAAGAAAAGAAGAAAATATGAACTTCATAAATATTTGGGAAAGAGGTGCCAAAATTATTGGTGTCCTGCATGGTGATGATGCTGCTGTTATTATACAGACAACTCGGGGAAATCTGGAAAGCATTCACCCTAGAAAGCTGGTTCTTGCTTCAATTGTCAATGCTTTGATCCAAAGGCGTTTTAGGGATGCACTGCTGTTGGTCAGAAGGCATAGAATAGATTTCAATGTTATCGTTGACTATTGTGGATGGCAAACTTTTCTTCAGTCAGCTTCAGAATTTGTCAAACAGGTTAACAATTTGAGCTATATAACCGAGTTCATTTGTTCCATAAAGAATGAAAACATTATGGAAACCCTATACAAAAATTATATCTCTACACCCTGCCAAAACAGAGCTGGAGATGTTCAAGCTAAGGATGTCATGAGCTTTGATAGTTCCAGCAAGGTTTCTTCTCTCCTCCTGGCAATAAGGAAGGCTCTTGAGGAACAAGTCACCGAAAGCCCTGCAAGGGAGCTTTGCATTCTAACCACTCTAGCTCGCAGTGATCCTCCTATGCTCGAAGAAGCTTTGAAAAGAATCAAAGTTATTCGTGAAATGGAATTATTAGGTTCAAGTGACCCTAGGAGAAACTCTTATCCATCTGCTGAAGAAGCTCTGAAGCATCTGTTGTGGTTATCTGATTCCGATGCTGTATTTGAAGCTGCCTTAGGACTTTATGATTTGAACCTTGCAGCTATTGTGGCAGTGAACTCTCAAAGAGACCCAAAGGAATTTCTTCCTTATCTACAAGAATTAGAACGCATGCCAAGCCTCGTAATGTGCTACAATATTGACCTTCGGTTACACCGGTACGAGAAGGCTCTCAGACACATTGTTTCCGCTGGTGATGCATATTATTCAGATTGTATGAACCTCATGAACAAAAATCCTCAATTATTTCCTCTTGGCCTTCAAATGATCACTGATCCTGCAAAGAAAATGCAGGTCCTTGAGGCCTGGGGCGATCATCTTAGTGATGAAAAATGCTTTGAGGATGCCGCGATAACTTATCTGTGTTGTTCCAGTTTGGAAAATGCCTTGAAGGCATATCGCGCTTGTGGTGATTGGAGTGGGGTGCTTACTGTTGCTGGGCTCCTTAAACTGGAAAAGGACGAGTTAATGCAACTTGCTCATGATCTTTGTGAAGAGCTCCAAGCACTTGGTAAACCAGGAGAAGCTGCCAAAATTGCTCTGGAGTATTGTGGAGATGTTAACAGTGGGATTAATTTATTAATTAGTGCAAGGGACTGGGAGGAGGCTTTGAGGGTTGCTTTCATGCATAGGCAAGAGGATCTGGTATTGGAAGTGAAGAATGCAGCTTTAGATTGTGCAAGCACACTAATCAGTGAACACAAGGAAGGCTTGGAGAAGGTAGGGAAGTACTTGACTCGCTATTTAGCTGTTCGACAGAGAAGATTACTTCTGGCAGCAAAGCTTCAGTCAGAGGAACGGTCAATAAATGATCTGGATGATGATACTGTTTCAGAAGCTAGCAGTAACTTCAGTGGCATGAGTGCCTACACCACAGGGTATCTCTTTCTGAACTTTGTGTCTTACTAATTTAGTGGTTCAAAGCCTTATTTATTGGCTGTAATTCAGATGCATGCACTTTGCTACAATCCTATGATTTTCATGCCCACGAATATTATGATAGTTCACCTTAAGTTAATTTTCTTCAGAAAAAACATTTCACGTCAATTTATAAACAGCAAAATGTTAGAATTGGTGGCAGAGCATGTAGTTTCATTGTGTCCTTGTCATATTTATCTGTCATATCTGTTATTCAACTTTTCTTCTTGCATTTGAGTGGTTTCAACCTAGCTTTCCTGGAAACTTTTTGTCTTGCCTGTTCTGCTTGTCTCTGTCGAATTGCCATTTTAGATTTTTAATGCAACTGCTCTATTTTGTCTCTCTCGCAACCTCTTGTTTGAACTAGTCTTGAAGCTACATTAGTTTAGCGTGATCAATTTATCCCAACTGGCATGCCAAGTTACTTGTTTTTCTACTTAGTTTCTCATGCATCCAAATGATTCTGGTTTTGCCAATCCAAGTCGCTTCATGTGGTTGCTTTATCTCATGAACAGAACAAGGAAGGGCTCTGCTGCTTCTGTAACCTCCAGTGTCACTAGCAAGGCAAGAGACATGAGGCGTCAGCGGAAGAGAGGAAAAATTCGCCCTGGCAGGTATGCATCTTCATTCTTAATTCCCAGATTCCTTTCCCTCTTATCTTATTCAAGAGCCCTTGCATGAAATATTTCTTGACATTGTAGCCCTGATGAGGAGTTAGCACTGGTAGAGCATTTGAAAGGCATGTCTCTAACAGCTGGAGCAAAGAATGAGCTTAGATCTTTATTGTTTACCCTTGTGAAGCTTGGTGGTGAAGAAATAGCAAGAAAGCTACAATTGGCTGGAGAGAATTTTCAACTTACTCAGATGGCAGCAGTCAAACTAGCAGAAGATACAATTTCTACTGATATCATAAATGAGAAGGCACACACTTTGGAGCATTACATTCGGAAAATGAGAAGTGAACTGCCAAATTTGGATTATTTTTCTTGGCGATCTAAAGTTTTCATTTCTCCTTGAGAGGTAAGTATTTTAAATGCCCCAACAATACCTATGAGCTTATGGTTAGATATACGTGGATTTGCTCCTCTGTGTGGCTACCTTGTAGACGAGGCGTGCAAGTGTATAGTGAATCGATGGTTTTAACCAAAATTGATGCTCGACTCCTGCAACTATGCCCTTTATGCAGCTGATATAATTAAATTAACATGTGTCAAATGTATATCTACATATTTTACTCTAAATCATGCATACCTTGCTTTCTTATCGATAATGGGTTATATCTCATAATTAAACATGATTTCATCACAACTTAACCTACCCTGTTGGTACAGGTGCTATTATTGCTGGCCATGTAGTTCCAAAATCCGAATGGTGGTCCTGTATGCTTGCTTGTGAGGAATCGGTGGTGAAGATCGTTTTGGAGGGAGGAATACCGAAGAATTAGGCGGATTGTTTTCCTGGAAGTTTATAAATAATTTCGTTCTTGGCTTTGTGTCAGCTGCTTAATGTGCTTTCGTTGCAGCTGGGCTCGGCCGTGTTTGTGTTTGTTTTTGATGTATCATTTTATTACTAGTGGCTAGTAGCTGAGTAGTTTTCATTTTACTGTGACTAGTGTTTTTATTTTATGAGTAGCTATGAAAGCCTTCGTGGCTACTTCCTACTCTTGTGCTCGAGGATTTCCCCTTTAAACTAGTTAGTAGTTTGCTAGTCTTGAAGTGGGCTTAAAGCCTTAAAATTGAGATTTTGCTAGTCATGAATTTAGCACCGATCCAAACCCAAGTAGTCAGCAAGGAGTGATGTGCTCTGTTTTTGACATTTCATTGGTGCCAAGGGAATTGATTTGCAAAGATTAAGAAGCGACCCATCAGAAAGGCTGGAGCATGATGAAATATACCGACTTATGTTTTAATTTCTGCTCTGACTACAGAATTTATATTTTTTTAAGGACGAGTTGCATCCCTTGCTGGCTTTTTATGCGATTCTGTGAGGTCCACTCTACAACAAAAGACATAATCTGGTAGAAACATGATTGTTTTGCCATTGTTGCCGTTACACAACTGCACAGTCCACACATCTCCAGATGCTTGCTCTCAAAATCTCAGTTTCTACAACTTCACCACTCCTGGTGGCACCAAGAACCGACCGTGACAGTGATTGATAAAAAAAATTCAAAAAGCAGCACGCCAATTAAAAGACAGCGCCAGTAAGAAGACCGAGCTTGAATTGGAAAAGACAGGGACATAGCGACTGGCACACACCATCAAGCAAAAGCTACATGGGTAAATTTACTAGCCAAGCACACATCATCAAACTTCCAATGTCTGTCTGTCTTAGATAAAAGATTGAGGTTCATTTCTCCAAGGTGATAATATCTGACCATTCAACGCTTGGGGATACCACTCGGTGACCTCTTAATCCATAATCAAGGCTCAACATATAATTGAAATTATCACAATCATGCATGACTCTCTTTGGTTTATTCATTATGGACAATGAAATGGTACATAATTTAATTGAAAGTAGGGTAAAAGACTATTACGAGTGCAACATATAATAAAAGCCTTCAAAGAAATCAAACTGAACTATACCCCCACAGAACATCATATAACTGTATGCAAGTATCACACTGGAGGGGATACTCGCCCCATGAATCCACAAACATAACAGAAGAAGGCAAATTCTAGGTGCAGATATATAAACATTACACTTAATGAACCCAATGATATGGACCCCTTGCATGGTAGGCAATGTATTTTAATTCGAACGGCTTCTAATAACATCAAGCCCCATCTCTGTAGGATCAGTAGCTTGCAGCTCAATCTGAATACCATCTAATTCTCTCTTAAACCTGTCCTTGGAGCTTGCATAAATCATCTTGCTTCTCACCCTAGCCGTGTCAGGGCACCTTCATACATGTAAAAGCAATAGATGAAGCAAACAGACGAACAGAAATCAGACAAGAAAAAAGAAGAATGGTAACATAAGTGGTTGATAAATTCTATGAAAGGTAACCAATCACCATGCAATAAAAACAATCCTGCTCTTCTGGCAGTTCTCCTCTGTTACATAATCAAAGTCATAAACAGCATATCGACACTCATCAGCGGGCAGACTGGCAGAGAAATTTTCATAGCTATCAGCTGGTTCACCAAGCTTCTCCACAATCACCTGCTTTTGCTTCTCCTCAATCTTGAAAACAATGAAACGGTAAGTCCTTTTTGCCTTCAAATCCAAAAACCTCAGCTTGCAGTCATCATGCACAGCCATCCCAGATGCTGCGTTTGCCTGCAGATGGGATGAACAACTAGTAAGCAACACAGATATCTGCACCACAAGCTATTAAACTTTGCTACCTGCTTGATAAAGTACTATAGGTCAAAGTGTATTCCTGTGGGACCATCTATTTAAAAATGCAGCTGCTTTACAGCTTGAGACGTAGTTCATCAAAGAAAATGAATGCTTCATTGCACCTATAACTATTGACCAGGTTAAGCAATGCCCTACCCCTATATATATTAGGAATTGGTAATACTCACAAACCTTCCTCCTCTACATAAATTCCCACATTACACCTCATCTTTTTTTCATAGACAGATACTTCGAATCAATAACAATCATCAAAGTACAGTTCACAATGACGACAAAGTCCTAAAGAGAAATACACTTCTGATCAATTCCCAACTTCATTTCTAAGCTTTTATCACATCCTTCACAGTTAAGTAAACAAACCACCAGAACCTTCAATCTAAATCATCCATCCCACTTTTTCACGAGTTTTTCAATTTATCCCAAAAACTCCTGCTTTCAAATCCTATTTTATTCATCCAACCGAGAAGAGAAAAAAATATGAACCCAAATGCGAAAAAAGATTATATATATATATATATTCAGGAAATAATTTTTTTCTATAAAAAACCCAAAAAAGTCATTTCCCGACACAACTGCAGATATAGTAAAAACACAAAGTAAAAAAAAAAAAAAAACACAAAGTATCACCCGCTGCCAACTGAACCAAAAAACAAACTCTAAAATTAAATTAGAATATTACCCAAAAAAATTCCATCAACATCACAAACATCATAATCCAACACATATGAAAAAAGCCAAAATAATTATAAAAAAAAGAGAGAGAAGAATTCAGATCGGTGAACCAGTAAATAAAAAGAAAAATCAAACTTGTTATCTACCAATAAAATCATCAAATTACGAATTAAATTTCATAGATCAAGCACAAAACCAGCACCGATTTCACTAATCCACACTAAATCCCCAAACAGAAAAAAAAAAGTAAAAAAATTGAAATGATGAAGACACGTAAAGTGAAACAGAGCAAAGAGTAATCCAAGTGCTTACCATTTTTTTCTCCTTTTGATTTGATAAAAATAACGGAAGCGAAACCAATGAGAGAAAATCTAGGGCCAAGAGAGAGGAGGGAGGGGGGGGCGAGGTGGAGGAGGTGATAAAGATAGACTTCTCTTCTTTTTCTTTTTTTTCTCTCTCCTTTATTTTTATTTTTTTTTCCACTTTTTTGTTTTTGTTGGGCTTGAAAAAATTTAAAGTTGTGGTGGCCTTTTTTCTTATTTCCTTTCTCCGACGTTTGGTATGTGTGTCTGTGGTGATTCTTTCACTAGTATTACCGTCACGGTCATTGATCGCTGGCGTTTTGCTCCATTGATATGGTGCCACGTTTTGGGATATGGTGGGAAAGAGTGCCGCGTCTTGGGCGGTGAAACTAGCGTTTATTGAGTCAGTACGACTACGTTTTATGCTGAGTTATGATGGACTGCTGTAGCCCATGTTTTATGGTTCTGTGATGGGCTTTGAGGCCCAAACCGACGAGTTTTGTCAAGATTAAGGGTTGGCCCCGTGTTTTTGGTCTTTAGAAATTTGAACTGAGCCTAGGCTAATAATAATAAAAATCCTGTTGAACAATAAAAAAAAAATTCAGACAATCAAAATTTATAAACTTCATGCATCTGAGATTGTGATCCAGAAAGAAAAAAGGGAATGCTGCTGCTATGAATTGATGGCCTCAAATTAATTGTGAATTGTGAGGGCAGCCCACTTGAATCGATCAATACCACATGTTCATGAAACTTTGACAAGGGAAACACACAGGGCTAACAAAAAAAGATGAAAAGGAGTAAAATGGCAGTAGCAGATGAACAAGAAATCAGATCTCTTTATAGGTCAAGTCCCCAAACATAACAAAAAACTAAATATCCCACCAAATACCAATCAAAATTGGTGCCCTTAAGTATGAAAGCGACTAGTTTCCTTGATAATGGGAGCTTTAAAGTGGATTAAGAAGAAAATTCTGCTGTGTTGAGGTCAAGCTGAATATGTGTAATTGGGGGCAGAAACTAGGAATTTATGGCATAGACGATCTTCCTTGGATCAGAATTAGGATCAACTTGGTCTGGCTGCTGAGTCATTTTTCAGCATAAACGATCTGGGAACCAAGCAAAGTCCTCTACTTTGTAGGTCTCGCAGTTCACCATCAGCTTCCTGTGATATGCGCAAGTTTTTAACAGAAGTATTAGAGTGATAGAGATATGCTTGCATGAATTAATCTATGGCTAAAATGCTAAAGATCTCATGTAAATCTAGCAACCTGTGACTGTTGAATAGGTCTTGTACTATTGCGTGAGCTTGTCAGCATCTGAAACAGATTCTGTACCGGAACCAGGAATAATTTAAAAAAAAAAAGATTAATCAACATTTGAATGATTCATTACTAAATAATTCAAGGGTGTTATTTCTCTACTTTGATCTCATGCTGCCTGAGTAATAGATAATAATTAGCTGGGCAGATTTATACCTGGATTTGCTCTTGAAGGAGCTTGATGTGAAGAGAAGCCTCTAGTAGAACAGAGGCAGTGTCTGCCTGCAATAAAACCAGAACCATAATCGGTTTTCTAAGATGATAAGGGAATAAATGTTTCCACTTGAGGAATAGAAAATCAGCAACTATAAAACGAATGTTATCTATTTACATATAGATTAACTAACCTTGCCATATGGAGAGACCAACTTTTGAAGAGCTGTGATTTTGTCACTCAGCTTTTGGCTTCTCCTCACAGGCACCTGCAACTGCCAGCCAAAAAAGAAAACCTTAAGAACTTAAAACAGATGCTTGGTTAGAAAGAGAAAAAAAAAAAAACTTTGTGCTTTTCATGTTCTGGAAATGGATAAAGTTTTTGTCAGTTTTCATTTCTTTTGGTTCTATTTCTGGTTTGTTTCATATTTTGGTCTTGCATTTCCCTTATTGTTAATACTTGACATGCACTTCCTACCTTTTGCTCTTGGATGCTGATTGATTCTCTGGCTTGGTGATTCCATGGTTCTTCAGGGGAATTAGCCTTCTTTCTCTTATTAGTCTTCCATGTACTCAAAGCAGTCTTGTTTTCAATGAGATCGCTAGGTTCTCTTTGGGGTAGTAGGTTTGTAAGCTCATCAATTGACCTTTTCCTCATTTGCATGGCCTGAAAGTCCTGAAGAACAAGGGTAAGATTAGGAGATTGATGCTCTACTTTGCTGTTCTACAGACTGTTATTAAATCAAATTTGGTGGTGCAGTGCAGGCAAGTCCATAAGGATGGCCACAACAAAAAATTATCCATCAAGTTCTTCATAATATATTCTTTTCCGGTCCATATGTGACAAGGACTGCTCTATATATTATCTAACATCCAATGAATTTTATTGTCCATGAGGGATATGCAAGCTAGACCTGTTTTCTATTTTATTCACTCAATCGTTTTCTGTTCATGCATTGATTGTCACTAATCTTTTCAAATGATCATTAACTAGTGGTTTAGCAAAATATGACAAGATTTATTAAGAGGCCGGAGATGAACTAGAGACATTACATTGTATAAATATAATAATAATTAAGCCAGAATTAGTTTAACGTACAAGAACATCTAGAAAATATTACTTCAAATCTTTCTCCCATCACACATAAATTAGTAACAGGAAACGGTGTATTGTTTACCATTTGAACCTCTGTAATAGAGACTCCCTTGCTCAATAGCATTGACTGCTGTGGGATGTTGCTGCAGGTAGAGGATACAGATTGATAGCCTGCCACTAAACAAGGTAAACAAGCCATTAAATGGAGGATATAGGAAACTGAGATGGTTAGCAGGGTGGAAAGAGAACTCCAAGATCAGGCAAAATTGAGAAATATTTTCTAAAGTTTATAATGGATGGAGATTCACTGAACCTGGTTGATAGCTAGCAAGGGATTGATAAGGAATACAGAAGCCTCCATCTCGTAGCTGGTGGCCATCATTGAAGACTTTGGAGTCCAAATAAAAGCTAGTACCATGGACATTTTTGCTAAAAGGAAATCAGAAAGCAACATTAACAAGAGGTGGGCCTAATCTTTTTTGCACAAATAAGGATGCATCTTTCCTATTATAAAAGTTTAAGCTTCAATTTTGAATGCTCACATTGGCCAAATAAATTCTAACCTAATCCAAATGTTAAGAAAAAAAATGACTTTGAATGTTCACAACAAGACATACAAGAAGCCTGTCAAGTAAAGGGTGATGTAATAAATCGCATAGACAAAACAAGGGTTACATCAAGTGCTTTCAAGTCTAACCTTGAATGTGGTTAATTGTATTTGAGCCAAACAACAAAAGAAAACTTCTCTGTAACATCATGTAAGTCTAAATTTGAATGGTATGAGTCTATTAGATTCCGTTCGTTCATGTATGTTCATGCCATCACTTCTCATAGAACCGTACAGAAGAGATACTGATTACAACGAGTCAATACAGCCCAGCATCACGGAAACTCGAAGTCAAAGTTCAGGGGACAATAGTTTAAATTAACATGATCCTGAGGAAATTCGAAAAATACTGTCTTTTGTATCAGCAATGTGGTCATGAACTGAAAGAACTACGTACTGGTATCTTTCTACTTGTCTTTCTTTAATGGGATCTTGATTTTAACAACTCATTTTCACCACTGACAAATAAAACAAACAGAAAGCACCTTTCTTGTTTAAGATTCTTCTTCGTAAAAAAAAAATCAAGGAGAGCAAGAACACATACATTTTGGCATCCATTGACATAGAGACTTCCAGATTTGGCCTCTGAACCTGAAACAAATTGGTTATATACAAACAACATCACATCGTTGATAGCCCGAATCCCTCTTTCAAGAGTATATTACTAATTTTTTTAGGCAATTGATGATCATGGACTCTGGTCCGGTTCAACCTTGTTCACATAGAGCCTCTTCAATCACAGTTTAAGCTAGCCAAATATTTTGAAATTCGTAAGAGATTAAGATGATTACCGAAGTTGTAAAGGTGTGAAGATACTGGTGGAAGAAGAGCATTCCTCATTTTGATAAATTATAACTATATGTTCTCTGCGATGAGATTTCTTAAGAATCAATGTTTCCTGACCAGAAGCCTGAACTCAAAGGCTTGTTTTCTGCTCTAAACGCAGTGACCTGATGAAACAAGAGTGAAAATAAGGGCGCAGAGGTTAATTAAATTATGATTAAACCAAATTGGAAGCAACATATATATGCATATATACAATAAAATTAATAAGCATACGATGTTAAAGCTCTTCTTAGTTGGAAGATGAGATTTATTTTCATGGAAAAGGATTAAAAGTGGTCCAACAATGACTGAAAATTAAGGAGAAGTGAAAATTCCAGCCTTGCATAAGCATGCTGTGATGTTTGAAGAGAAGAAAAAACAATTAAATTTGAACATGCGAATCAGTTTTGAGCAAGCAACTGCTAATTGACGTGCATGTGAACATGCTATAACTTACAAAATAAATTCAAGTAATTAAGCCTAGTGCATTGCAATAATAGGCTTTCTTCTTCTCATGTTAACAGGTTTTGACCAAATGTCTCTCGTAGATCCTTAAACAATTACCATAACCAAAACTGAGTAGAAAATGATCAAAAGATAGTAGTAATGTACGTAAATAAATCAAGAGCTTTCACCACCTCAGTCTGAAAGACAGAAAAATGCCTCCTAGCTCTAAGATGGTATCCTTTGCTCTGTTGCCTGCTGTTAACAACTTAATTAAAAAGACTCTTGAGTGGAGAAATTATTGTCTTGATGTAAATATGATCGCGTAGGATTTGTTTGAGTATAGCAACGACTCTTTCCCTTCGAAGAGAGATCTAGTGGTTTTGTGGTCACAGCAAAGCTCGAGTCTATTTACTGCATGGTGAGAGGAACAGGGTGACTCGTCTGGAGAAAGAACAAACTCAATAAGTAGGTGGAATGGCTCTGAATGGCAGTTAACTACTCTTCCATGCTGTCCCTTTCTTTTCATATTGACTTGTTTTGATTAGTGGAAATTAAGTATTCTATTAAGATTCAATGAGTTAATTAATTGTGTGATTAGAGAAACACAGTAAAAACCTGTGTGGCACTGGCGTCAACCTGGCATGTTATGAAGACAACATTGGATGTTTTGGATTCGGCTTGTTGCGAGTTCTTGTCTTGGCTCGGGATAAAAGTTAAAATATACTTATTTTCTTAAATTAAATATTAGTAATGCTTTGACGAGGAAAACCATAGGGATGTTTAATATTTTGTTTTCACAGCCTCGGTTTTTAAACACAAATAATAATAAATAAATAAAAAGTCAAATTAAGTGTTATTTTTTTTTATATAAATCGGGGTGTTCGGACTAATCGTTAAATAATATAGACAGCTAAAGCACTTGGATTTCTGTTAAAATTAATTGAGTTCTAGACCTTCAAATAAATTTCAATTTGGGATAGAATATTGACTCCGAAATAAATATAAAAAAGAATCGACCAGCCAGGCTCGTTATCTTGTCTTCCCTGCATGGTTCTTGCTGCTTGTCGGCTCATGCCCCGGCGAGGCTTAATCCTCCTGGCCATTGGACACAAGGAATGCTGACCTATGCCCTTTCTATCGTGGCAATTCTGTCATTGGATAAGTTATTAAGCATACTAATCCACGTACATTAATCTACTTGATCAGAATTTATTGAATGAAATCAAACAAATATAATATATTTAAACTAATTATTACTAACATACAGATTTTGGGTCGCACCAATAACTTATTTTTTACACGTCAAATTTTGATCCTGTGCGGTTACTTATACCTTTGCTCAAATACGTGGCCACGCATACTAATCCACCAGATTTTGGATCCTGCTTGAAATTATTGAGAATAAAAATTAAATATATAAAAATTGATTTTGTATTGGTGGGTCACGCATCAAACCTAAGAAGTTTGAGAATGCCCTGAAACCTTGAACGAAGAAAATGATATTAATTTTTAGTCGGTGTCACAAAACTTGATCAATGATGAAAAATGTCTTCAAAACAGTAAATTTTTTAGAACCTATTTGAAAATCGAGGTGATGTAATTTTTTGAAAAAATACTGTTTTTTTTAAAAAAAATTATGTCGCCCTTTAATTTCTTTATATATTACTGATTTTATTTTTTTGTCAATAATTTTGAACAAAATTATTTGTTATTTACCCGATATTTTTTTATATTGGTATTTTTTTTTTTTGATAACCCGGGATATCTGAACCAGTTTATACGTACCATAATTAATTCTTGAATTCACTGAATATTCTACTAGCCCAGTAAAAAAATAAAACATCACGGGGAAACAAGCATGCCTACAAAGATTCCAACCTAAACAGTCAAGATGCAAGCTTATGTATATACTATATATTTCTTTGTCTTTGCACGAGTTTATAGGTTGCGACCTATAGTATATATAATAAACACGAAGTTCTCCGGTGATTAACACCTGTAATTATGCCCATATATATGTTGTCAATGTCATGACGTTTGTATTTACCTAGGATTGTTGGTGACTCCCGTGCAATTAATTATTCTCCAATCACCCTGGTCTCCTGTAATTTTTAATTTAATCCTCGAGGGTCAGCCTGTCATCTATTTTCCTAACATTAATCCTCGTTGCAGGTTCTGAATCGAGATGACGTGTGGAATTCATTCGATAATCTGGGATCCTCGAGTCGCCTCTGAAATAATTTCCACCTCTTTTGTTTTTATTTTTTTAAAAAAAATATTGGTTCCCTTTATGTTTTTTTTAGTTTAATGTGAGTGTCCGAGCCAGCTTGCGCGTACTTCGACTAATCCCACGGGCCCTAAAATTAACGATCATGTAAGCCTCCAGTGGCTATTATATGAGCAACCACAGAGCTCGAACTTGAGACCACAGAAAAAATAAATCTTTTAATCCCAAGTTTTTATTACTGGACCACCACCTAGATGGTTGTTGTTTTATGTTTTTAGTTAACATGTGCATGCATCTATCAGCTTGATCATGAAAAGGTTGTGACATGATGGCTTCCACTGTTTCAGGCATTAAATGTGTGGATTCCATCCTGTTCCTGTCTCAATATTTTTTTACATGGTATAGATAATGAACCAGTGCCTGAAAAATTATGTGCATGTATAGTTGGTAAAATTTCGATCAATTCAAGGAGCCCGACTGCCGAGCATGTAAATTTTCATGCGTAGTTGTGCTAAGAAAGGGAGCATCGAGTTTTTGAAAGTACCAAATGAAAGGGATCAGAATTAGCTAGAAGCGGCTGTTTCCTGTTGGAGATGGCATTTAAAATGTACGGAGGCAGGAATTTTTTCGTCCTGGAATACTAGGCAAGTAATTGTTTTTTTTTCAATATCAATCATTAATTCTTAATTTATATAGTTAATAATAAAGTTTAAATTCAAATTAAATTTGTATTGTTAACAGTAAAATTTAAATTCAAATACACAACATAAAACATAAATAAATTAATTAAATTAAAAATACATAAAATTAAAAAGAAAATAAAAATAAACTACAATATACCCTTCAATATTTTATTTTGTTAGATAGAATTTATCTATAATCAAATCTGAATTAATATTTTTAATAAGCTCTTGTTTAGCGTAAATTATTATAAAATCTTTAAAATCTTTTTTTATTTTACCGTGAAGTATGATTTTAACATGTTTTGTAGCTGGAAATATTTATTCTATAATTACAGTAAAAACAAGCATAGTCAAAAAAATAAAAATAAAAACCAATTAATATATCAATCAAATGACAGTGCTACTCGATCGGATGAAGAATTTCAAGCTCCACATGTCAATCAAAATTTGTAATGAAGAATGTCAAGCTCCATATATACAGAATAACACATTGAGAAATTAATGCACCGGTAGGATGAAATTCATTACTGGATAAATTAAGACAGGGGATTCGATAAAAAATTTTCTAAAATTATGGGATCCCAACTGAAACAATATATTTTTTAGTATTCATAAAAACAATAAGTGTATAATTTGAGATTATATTGAGGTTACTTTTATTCCTTCAATGCCAAAGTGATCAGTATAAAAAACCTAGAAGTCTGCAAATGAAAATATGAAATAAAACAATTGATTTTTGAATGCATGAATTAAAGGGGTTGTTTTTTATAGTTTAATTCAAGACTCTTAAAAACTCTTAGCATTGGATATGCTTTAATATATATTTTTTAGTTCGATGATAATAACATTTTCGAGTTAGTTTATAAATTAAGAAAGATTAAATTCCTCCGAGCTGCAAGACTAGCTAGGCCAGGATACTCCATATACTGATCATTTTAACTCACGCGCCAAGAAAAAGAAAACTTAAGATGTAAGGTGAATTAACTGTATATATATATATATATATATCATAATATTTTAATTACTATTTTGCACTTCCCAACAAAAAAAATATTTAGCTTGCCATTGAGATAATCTAGTTTTTTTTATTATTATCATATTAATCTATAATAACTCTTTTCTTGGCTTTTTAAAAACACCTTATAAATATTATATTACACTTAAAAACATATTTGGTTAAAAGATTGATTTAAAGCAATTCAATATTTTTATATTTTAAAAAAGCACGTGCAAAAATTATTATATTCTTAAAAGCAAAATTTTATAAACTAGCAACCAGGGATATTCTTGTATCTTTAAACTATTTTTTCAGTTATTAGCAAGTTGATTTGGAGATGATTTGATGTTTTCGTAGGTATACATATTATTTTAAAAATAAAAGTGGTTGGTGCAGATATATCAAACTGATTTTTTAGTTATTAACAAGTTCACTTTGAGGCAATTTGATCTTTTTATAAATATAGATATTAATTTGAAAAGAAAAGTGGTTGGCGCGCTCGGTGTAATCCCATGTCCGGACTTCGCCTTCCATGATGACGTTAGAAATGTCTCATCATGATCTTTTTAGTAATGTGGTGCGTGTACACATCGATGCAATGGTTGAGCTCCGATTGACTTTTTTCCTCTTGCTTTCTCTTTTCTTTCTCTTCTCCTTGCCAGTGTATAAAAGTGTCATTTTATTTGTGTTTTTTATCCCATTCGATTACAATTATTTTGATTGTTATTTGTTTTGATATTTATATTTTTTCTTCAATTTTGTATCTCATCATTTGATTTTATTTAATTTTCATATCAAATTTGGTTCTTATTCTTTTGATTATTTTATCCTTTTTATAGTTGAGTTCGTTTTTAATTTCATCATCTAAAATTGATTTTGAATTATTTTTATATCAGACTTGGTCCTCATTATTGATATTGCTTTTTCTTACTTTGGATATTTTCTATTGCGTTTCTTTTCTTGTTGACTTAGAATTTTGCTTCTTTACTTTTTAGTTTCTGCCTTCCATGAGGTTGGTCATGGGCTTATGATCATAGTTATCAGTTTTGAATGTTAATATGAATTGATTTTAGTATTTTTTAGGTTTTTTTTAAATTTTATTTTTCAAAATTTGATTTATTAAAAATTAATTTTTATTTTTTTCTCCTTTTCTTTCCACAAGAGATTGGTGGGTTAACCTGAGTTAGCTCAATTTTTTTTTTCCTTGCTTTTTCCCCCCTCAATTTCAGCCTTAAACACCGGGTTTTATTTAATAATACGTTCAAACCTAGCATAAAAACACTACTTAAAAAATGTGATATATAATTCGCCAAGAGGCATGGATTATTTTAAAACTTTTGATTTCCATTGTATATTTAATATAATATTAACATTATAACATATATCAATCATTAATATGTAAAATGCAAATTTATCCATCTCGAATGAAAGAAAATAAAGCAAACACTGAAATATATTTTTTATTTTTTTATTAAAATCTAAAAAATAGGTTGATATCACTTTTTATTATTTTGCTATTTATTAATCACATTAAACCCGAAAAAAAATAAGTTTCTTAAATCACCCAGTACATTGCTAGAACTCTATTTTACCTATTAAAAGTCTAAAAATGCTTAAAAAGAAGTCCAAAAAAATGTATACAGTAGAGGATAAATATATGCTTTGCCCATGGAAACTCATTAAATCAGTTTCCTAAAGCCCATCGACCATACGATTGATTAATGGGCCTCACTAATAAGTCTCATCCAAGATCCACTCATTACGAGAGGATTAATTAGTTAGGCCCCGATATTTCTCGATCGACGAACAACAATGTAAAATTCGGCCCAATTTTAAAAAAAACCTAATACGAGGGCAATCCAGTAAATCAGCTCAAAACCCACCATTTATACACACACAACATTTCGCATATTCAGTCTCTCGAAACCCTAACTCTCGCTGTTTTCACTAGGAGGCGCCTCTGCAGATCGCTCTCTGCCTCTCTTCCCGGTACGTCTTAGATAATTCATGGATTTCCACCAATCTTTTCTTTGATTTGATCTTTATAATATGGCATTGTCCTTTATTTTGTTTTTCTCATCGTAGCTCAACAGACTTGAGTATTGCTTCTGTTTGTGTGTGTGTGTTTCCCTTTAAAGATTCCTTCCGGATCGATTCTTGTGTAGTCATGTGGTTTAGGCGGATCTCATCAGCTCTGTTTGTTCTGTTGGTGATAGAAAATGAGAAGGGAAATATTGAAGCCTGGTTTCTTGTATCAACTCCTTATATGCCATCCAAGGCTAACAAAAGAGCAGTTTTGATTAAACTTGATTTCTTTTATGTTTTCTTTTGGTTTTTTGTGATCAGCTTTCTCTAAAATTCGAATTTAATATTTTTTTTTGGTTTTCTCCAGCTTGTTCTATAGCCTGTTCTGTGTTTCCAATTTATTTTCTGTTTTCTTTTTCTTTTTAAAGTTTGCAAATAGGTAGAATTGAGATTTGGGTTTAGTTACCTTGTCCTAAAATGGCTGTGATTGAAGAGTAGAAAACAAAGTTTTGTAATTGCTTTCTGTAACACATTTTGTAATGTGCATTTCAAAATCTTTAGGCAGTCATTGACTTTGTCCTTGTTAAATTTGTGTAGCAGCAGTAACAATGGTGCGAGTTAGTGTTTTGAATGATGCTCTGAAGAGCATGTACAATGCAGAGAAACGTGGGAAGCGGCAAGTCATGATCAGGCCTTCCTCAAAGGTGATCATCAAATTTCTGTTGGTGATGCAAAAGCATGGTAATGATCCATTTTTTACTCGTATTCTCTAGCTGTTGTTTCATTTTGGATTTGTAAATAAAATGTAATTCTTTCTGGTTCCTGCTCTGTAGGTTATATTGGTGAGTTTGAGTTCGTTGATGATCACAGGGCTGGTAAAATCGTTGTCGAACTAAATGGAAGGTTGAACAAATGTGGGGTTATCAGTCCTCGTTTTGATGTTGGTGTTAAGGAGATTGAAACCTGGACTGCAAGGTTGCTCCCCTCAAGACAGGTCAGTTCATGAATTGTATGAGTTCACTTCAATTTCTATTCCAATATCTGTTTTTTCTGCAAATATCATGTCTGCAAACGGGGTGCATCAGGATCATGCAACCAAATGCCTTCATACCAATGTGGAAAACCGATTTAAATTTTGATGAGGTTCATATCAGTATTTATCTGTATGAGGATATGTAATGTGATGGAATCTATAAGTAAACTATAATTAATCAATGGTGATTATTCTTGTTTCCTGTTATGGTTCTGTCCATGGCTTTGCTGTGCTGACTTGTACATTAATGACTTTGTCATTGCAGTTTGGATACATCGTGCTCACAACTTCTGCTGGTATTATGGACCATGAGGAAGCTAGAAGGAAGAATGTTGGTGGGAAAGTGCTTGGTTTCTTCTACTAAGCTGGGTTTACCCTGGTTTGAGAGCGAGGTGTCCCATTTATGAGAACTTTTTGGATGTATGTTGAGACTTGTTTACAATAGGATTTTGTCCCATGCGTTGTTTGTTTTTATGCTTTTTCCATAGTCTAGATGTTGTGTTCACATTGATTAAGTCACCGATGTGTTTTGTAGCTCTCATCTATCTAATAGCAGCTTACGTTGGTTATCATGTTCATGCGGGGAATTGAAATCTGAATCTGATCCTTGAAAAGTATTGAGATGTTTGTTACTGGTTCTAGTTTCCAGAATTTAGGATCTAATGCATATTCATCTTCCCATGGAGTGGTGGGCTTTCATTTTTCATACAGGGAAGCACTTTTACATGCTAACTTGTCTTAAACCGTCACTGGAAAACAGTTCTTACCTAAACTATACTTGACCGTGCTTGATGGTATCCGTGTTCTAGCTTCTTTAGTGTGAGGCAAGTAGGTTTTTGTGTTATTTTTCTGGTAGTGAATTATCGTTTAGAATCAGAGATTGGAGGGATGAATGTTATGAAATATTAGGCGAAAATGCATGATTTACCGGATTAGAGAATTGACACAGCAAAGTGGGGCTGGGTTTTCTCTTTAGTTAAAGCCACTGGGCTTCCATGGCAATCCGCATGCATCTTCTAATTAGGTGTGGTCTGCATAGAGAACTCGAAACCCAATATCTGCGTAGCCCTGTTAATGCACTTGTGACCTGTGAGTTAATAAATTCCTCTCGCTTGAAGCACCGCCATTTGTCTATAACGATTAATTAAAGTGATCTAACTGGCTGGATGCTATCCTTGAAACCATTTTAGGAGAACCAATCAGGATGAATTTTTCTCTTGATGTCGCCTTAATGGTAGGTTATAATTGATGGAAGCAACGTCTATATTATTTTTGTTCCATTAATCACTCGGTGCAATTGTCGACCGCAGAGCTCGAGTTAAATAGCGATCGTGTAAAATCCAATAAATACCCAGTGGCATTTCAGTGAATCAGTCTATTGGCCACCTCGCACCAATGGCCTTTTGAGTTGAGATGACAATCGGGAACAGAGGATGGTTGTAAAACCTACAGCTCTTTATTTTGTCTATGTTTTCAGTTTTGCAAGAAGAAACAGGGATGACACGAAAAATAAATTGTGGTGACAAAAAAGGTCCCTATTCACACTGTGTTTAAACATAAGCTGTTTATCGATCGGGGAACAGTGGCATAATTCAAACCCTAGACAAAACAGAAATGAAATAAAAGAAGGCATGTGGAAATTGAACTCGAGCGTTTCCTTTGCAGTATATACGAGTAAATGCAAGGATGATAGAATATGTTAAAAATGGCCTAATAATATGTCAAGCCATAGTGATGTGGATACATTGCCAAAGGTAATAGTTGCCCTAACGGTGTGAAAACCATCATGACCTTACTTGAACATAATAATCCTCTTCATTTTCCTCGTTGTCGCCGCTTCCATTGCCACCTTCCCCGCAACCACCAGCCTTGAAACCGCCCATGTATAGGGGCTCTAGGAAGGATTCATGCCGAGACCGAAGTATTGGAGAGAAAGAGCCATGGAAAGGATTGAAGGGATATCTCTTGGGGGGGTGGTGGGGTTTTTGTAGTGGTGGTGGTGTGGGAGAGGATCTTCTAAGCATATGCTTTGAAGCACAACTTTTTTGTAGTGTCATTGCTTTACTTTTTGCCCACTTTTTTAATATTTCAAGAGAGGCATCAGGCAATTGTGGAATATACGCAAGATATTCTGGCTAGTCACTTCGGTGTTCCTTCGCGTCAGGAGCTGGTGGATATACGCTGCATTGCTGATCGTACAGAGTTTTTGGCTTTTTTGCCTGTTGTTGGTCTGATGTAATTCCTGACGTGATTAATCAAATTAACCTTAACAATTGGACTTCGTTTGTTGTCCGAAAAAATTAGAAATTGTGCTTCACTCTGCCTGCCTCAAGTTCGAACAACTTTCGTGTTTGACATTTCACCCTAATATAGCCTATGCTTATGTACTATAGGCCATTTAAACGAGTGGGAATTTCTGCTATGAATTAAATTAATGCAGTACGAGCTGTACCTTTAAATTTTATAAAAACACCACGCAATTTCTCTTTGAATGAATAGAGAATTGAAAGAAATATTTACATGCATCGTACAGGCCAGTGGTTTCTACCCTGCTTACGTTAATCGTTCATTCATTTGAAACAGAGTGCTTGGTTGTTGTCGAGAAAAACAACTATGGAGTACACGGGGAGACCTTAATTTTGGACCAGACTAAAAGGTTATGAGCCTGGGTTTTGTCGCTGGGCCATTTAAGGTTGTGCTTGAGTAGGAGCGCACCTGAGCTCGCATGTCCAGTATCAATGGGCCTCGTTCTTGCTTTGGACTTGATATGGTTTCGAGAAAGTCCATGGCCTTCGTGGTTTAAGCGGGCCTTTGTGATCTGAAGGCCCCAGTAAATCCCCTCGAAAAAAGAAAAGGAAAAATAATCTAGTTGATTTTTTTTAATTGATTGCGACGATAATTTTTTAAATCGCTCAATTTGATTGGATTACTGGATAAAAAAACTTTTAAAAATCAAGATATGTATATTATTTTTCACAGTATAAAATCTAAAACTCTAAAAGTTTTATTAGAACATGTATATCTTTATCTTGTTTGAATTGTGAACATTGCATCGGAAAAATTAAAAACATTTAAAAAATAAAGCTTGGTTTTGTATTCTAGCTTTTTTAATGAACATTCAAATGATCAAATTATTATTAAAAATAAATTTTAATTATCTTACGTGTAATGGTATTTTTATATTTTCATTATGGTTTTTTTTTATCATAATTGGTTAATTTGATAGTTTAATATATACATATAAAATATTTTTTATATAAAAGTAGGCTAACGAGAGCATTGTATATATAATAGCATGGACATGGTCATGTTATTTGAATAACCTGTAAAAAAATATTCAATGGTCAAATGATGACTTTCAAACTAGCGTTTAAATCGTCTCGATGACCTCTTCATCTCTAAAAAGTCTGTGTAACTTATTAATATTTGATTTAATATTGATGATTTTTATTTTTATTTGCTCTCTTCTCGATAATTTTTATGCACAAATCTTTAGATTTCAAAACAATTTTTTAATTTTTTTTCTTGAATCTGATTTATATTATTTTAATTTTTTTTTTAATATCATCACCCTTTTTTTCATGGTGAAAAACTTTAGATGACAAGAAGACTGGATTTGTTGATGGAAATTCACATCCCATGATTCTACCGATCATTAAAATGATCTCGATGTAATTGCTAGCTTGTAAAGTCAGATGTCGATCATCCCAACAACAAAAAAAATTGTTGTATAAACAAGGAGCTACAGTAATTTCATGTACACTATACATTATATTATTTATTGTATAATTATCAACACAAACTAAGCCTCGTGGTCACAAAAGCTAAAATTGGAGTAATGTTTTTTTTTATATATATATAAATCAATTTAATTCTCGAACTCTTTCTTTGCACAATTAAATAATTTTGAGTCTTCTATTAGCACTTAATTGCAAAATAAAATATTGAATTGAAAGTCAAAGAATGTAATAGAAAAAAGGATAAAATAAGTGGTGTTTTAGAATTTTATATAAAATTTTTATTTTAATCTCTATATTTTTTAGTTTATAGGTAATTGGTCCTTTTTATTTTTCAAAATTTTAATTTTAATTTTAAAGTTTATTTCTCTCATTTTTTAGTTTTTTTCGGTTAAAAAAGAGAAAAAACCCATTAAATTTCAAAAAATAATAATAAAAAAGTTGCTAGTAATGATTCCGATGAGGATACAAAGTGCCTAAATATTTTAATTCTAGACCAAAAGTCATTTAAAGCTCAACAACACTAGCTTTCCTTTATATATATATATATAATCTATTTTTTAATCAATATCCCTTCTCTTATATTTTTTAATTTGTCTCATTTAACTGTTTTTAAAATCAGTAATTAATCTTTTTGGTAGTTTCTAAAGTTTCACGATGTTTTAAAAATATTATTGTAACTCATCATTAATTGTTTTCTTTCATGTTTAGTATGAATGGAATGATGCATTTATAAAAATAAAAATTATATACTTCAAATGTAAATAACCAAAAATATATAAAATTAAAATAAAATTAAAATTAACATAAAATATTTACACGAATATTTGCACGTGTATTTATTTTTATTCTTAACTAGAAAGACAGATATTTTGCTGTAGTCTATAACTAGTATTCACAATTATTTTTACAATTTACCGGTTTATATTATATATGTTTTTAATTTATCGCATTAATCACAAACGTTATTTTTTTCTTTCTTAAAAATAAATTTCACTGTACTAGAAAACACATCTACAATGTTAGTCCTCGAAGCGCAGGGCAAAAACTTTTCAACGAAGACAGCATGATTGAATCTAACATAATGATTAAAATATTCAAAAAAGAGGAACGATCTAATACAGCCAAGCCCTCCTTATAAAAAGTCCACGTTAACTGTCATTGGCAGAATACAACTGTAGAAAATTGGAAACGGAATCCACGCGGAGAGATACAAGAAGTCCCAAACGAATCAGACAGTCTCTCTTTCCCTTCATTTGCTAACCTAAAAAGGCACTCTCTTTCTCTCTCTGCTTTCGATTTTTTGATCCTGTTTTTGTTTCATCTACAAGGGATTCTTATTCTTATTTTTTGGAATTCAAAGAGGAAAACAGACGATGGCTGCACCACCAGCAAGGGCTCGTGCTGATTATGATTACTTGATTAAGCTTCTCTTGATTGGTGACAGCGGTTAGTTTTTTCTTTCTCTCTACTATTTTGTTTTTTTTTTTGTGGGTTTTGGTTTTGATTTGTTGGATTGGAAAGGGTTCCCCTCCCCTACTGGGTTTTTTATTTGGAATGTGATTCGGTGATCTAAGTTTTTTTTTTTTTTTTAAAGGTTTTGACAAATGTTATTTTTTGGTTTCGTATGGTGTTTGTGATCTTGTGTTGGATTTAAGGAATGTTGATCTGTATGGGTGTAACCATTTGAGGGTTTGCTTAATTGGTGTTTGTTTATGATCTGGTGATGTGGGGATCGGTTTTTAATAAGCATTTGCATCAAAAGACGGCACTGGTCATGTTTATAGCTGTACATAGCATTCACATTGCTGTTTGATTGCATGCATGAAATTGACAAGTGATGGGTTTTTCTTTTTAATGTCTGCCTGAGTACCCTTAAAACCTGTGTTTGCGTGAGTAGTGAATTGAATTTCGGTAAGCAGGACCCTTAATGTAGTGTTTTAATCGATCATAGAGCCTGTGGCAGTTGGTCTTAACTGGATGTGCGTGGCATGACAGAAACTCTATGAAAGCATCAAGGCTCCATACATAATACATATATTTGGATGACAATGTTATTTTATTTTAGTTTTCATTTACATTGTATGTGCATATGCTTGGAGAACCTGGAAGCTTCTTTGTCTGTACTGTCATCATCCTTTCCAAATTTTAAGTCACAGGTTTTCCTTTTATGCTTTGAAGTATGAGCATATCGTGTCCAGGCAGTTTTGATTTTTTATTTATTTAGATTGGTTACATGTCTTAGATCAGGTGATGCTGGAATGGAGCATTTGTGTCACAACGAGGGTTAAAAACAATGTTTTAACTTGCCAATAATTTGATCCCGCATTTTGACTTGGTTTATCTGCTTCATTTCCCCATCAAAATGGGGTTTTGAGTGAGGGATTATAAAGATACCCCTATACTCTAGCCTTTTTGCAAGAAATAGTAGCAATCTAGACCCATACATGCACCATTGTAACTGCAAGGCAAGACTTTTACATTTGCCAAGAGTTGGCCTTTTTGAAGAGACACTTTCATGTAGTTAGAGATGGTGCTCTCTGTTTGGAGCACGCAGAATCCTTGTTTGAACTTGCATTTGCAGATGCAAATTCATACAAAAAATAAAAAATAAAATAGATAAATTCAAGAGTGGTTACATACAGCCCAAGTTCAACATAATCTAATGGCCAATTGTCGGATCACAGTTGATTTTTTTGGTGCCATGGAAACCATCAAGAAAAACCGGGTGATAAGTGGCTTAAAGTTAATAATAATAATAAAAGAAATGTTCAAGGAGAAGGAGATTTCTTTGTGGTAATGAATCCTAGATGGTCTGTGGTTTTTCTGCTTCGTTGGTAGAGAAGATGTGGACCTGTAAATGAGCTCCTATCTGTGTTTGCGGGCAACTTTTCCCAGAAGAGAAGCTGCAGATAACCCCAGGCATGCATGTAACTGATATGGTAGATATTTTTTACCAAAACGTGGTCTTTAGAATTGAGTTTAGTATGTAAAAGAAACAAAGCAGTAACTCTGACTGTCTCTGTATAGTAGCCAGCTGCCCGGTTGATTTGTCTTCCTAACTTAGAGTCATTTATGCTGATTCCCTGGAGAAATTGGTAGATGCTAGTATTTGAAGATTAAAGACAACAAAATTAGACATACTTGAGTTGTCATTCAGTAGTTTTTGGTAAATTATGATTCTTTCTATTTTGAATGACTTGAATTGCGTTAAATGCATCACAGGTTAGTTTGTATAAGTTCCACCCTTTGTCTTTCTTGTTTCTTTAGAATAGCGGTGCATCTGGATCTCCAAGTATTGAGAATGGAATGGAAATAGGATTTCTTTGCAATCCCAAGTGGAATTTATATTTTAATTTTATTACAAGTTGAATCTACTTGTAACAGAGTCTTAATAGCACGAAAAGCAGAGTGATTTAGTTCATTTAAAATGTAATATCTCATTTTCACTCTTGAATCCATCAAACGTCCCCAAAATGTCCTTCGCCCCACTTGTTTTATTTTGACCAGTGATACCGATTTTTGATTGGATTTGTTTTAAAGTTAAACCTAATATTTTACATTAGTATTTGCTGGCTGCTTCATTTCCTGTCTGTTTCCATCTGACTTTAAAAGTAATGTGAATCTATGTGGTTTCTGGGGGAATTTAATCCCGGCATCATGGGCTGATCTACATACCATGCCTTGTTTTGTTTTTCTGTCTCTTGTGATTAATTGACATCCCAGTTCTTGTCAATGTCTTTGTAGGCGTGGGGAAGAGTTGTCTGCTTTTGCGTTTTTCTGATGGTTCCTTCACAACCAGTTTCATTACCACCATTGGGTTTGCGTTCCTGAGAACTCTGCTATTTTTATATTGTGAAAATATTTTACCATCTCTGGACATGTAAATATAGAGATTTAGGTTAATGATAAGAAGCACTGTGGGACTGCTCATGTAATTTACAAGGGAAGAATCGAGGGGGATTTCAAGTCACCAGTTAGTTTCATTATGTCTGAGGAAAACTTAAAATGTAGTGATGCAAATGAAGTTGAAAAATTAACTTCCCACTTTTGGCTGTGTTCATAACCATTCCAGACAATTTCCTTAGCTGAGGATCTGGATATATATGTAAATTTGTTGGTATAAGAGCCCAATCATGATGTGCTGATGGCTAGAAACTTCATTTTGATTCTGTTTGTTAAGCATTTATCTTATCCTTTATCTGTACTTTTCTTCAACAGCATTGATTTTAAGATAAGAACCATCGAGCTTGATGGTAGACGGATTAAATTGCAAATTTGGGATACAGCAGGCCAGGAGCGTTTCCGAACTATCACAACAGGTATGTGTTTTGCATTTACAAATTCTCTCTATTGTAAAATTTATGGCATTTTTCATAGATTTTTGGTGGTGAAATAATTGTATTAACTTGCGGACATGATGGAGAGGCCTGAGTTTGGAGGCTTATGTCAGTTCATTTAATATAATTCTTTTGATCTCTAGATGGTGCTGGAGTTGCTTAAGTGCTTTGTATTCTTATGCAGCTTATTACCGAGGAGCCATGGGGATTTTGCTCGTGTATGATGTTACTGATGAATCATCTTTCAATAGTAAATTCTCTTATTGCCTTACCTTTAGCCTTCAGATTTGAAGAAATTTCAATATTTTATCCATTTTGCTATTGTTTTATTGTCAATGTGTGTTGTTTGCATTTTCTGTTTTTGGGTGTGGGTAACCAGCATATCTGTTCTTGTGTTTTGCTTGATTTCTGTTCATCGTGTGTTTCTCGCATTTTATGTTTCTTGGTGTGGGTACCCAGCAAAATCTGTTTATTGTTTGATAACTGTTTCATCGAGGTGGATTTGTGGAAGATCTTCTTTTTGATATAGCAGAGCTTCTCCTTCGTCTTGTGGGTCTTTCTTTTGTTGTTTTTTATTCTTGAATTTCTGATAGAGCTAGTTTCTGTTTATGATCAGATATTAGGAACTGGATTCGCAACATTGAACAACATGCTTCTGACAATGTCAACAAGATACTGGTGGGAAACAAAGCAGACATGGATGAAAGCAAAAGGGTATGTACTGTATTTTACTACCTGTAGGAAATGTTTGTTTCATTAACTTGGTGGGCTGGATTGCAAGTTCATTAATTATGGGATGAGCCCTCTTTTGCACCCTAGAAGTGTGGAGGAGTCTTGTTCTGTCTTATAATTTAGGGTGTTACATTAGGGATCCTCATTCAATTCCTGTAAGTGTTTGTGCATATACTCCATTGATGATAATTAGGAAAGACTTTCCTCTTGTGTTTCTCCAGGCTGTGCCCACTTCCAAGGGCCAAGCTCTTGCTGATGAGTATGGGATCAAGTTCTTTGAAACTGTAAGTGCAAATATGCTTCTAGACTGGAATCGTCACTGCTTTATCTGTTATCTTCTGTTTATACCCAGAGTATTTTCTGCAGAGTGCCAAGACAAATTTGAACGTGGAGGAGGTCTTCTTTTCAATTGCGAGGGATATCAAGCAAAGGATCTCAGAAACTGATTCCAGGGCAGAGGTAACGTTTGCTTTTAATTTCTTCAATTAGTTCCCTAGTTGGAAAATGGGTTTATAGTACCATTTTCCAGGGGAATTGTTTTCTGCCCCCATGTTTCTTCACAAATATTGATGTATTTCTCCCTTTGTCTGGTGGTACCAGCCTCAAACAATCAGGATTAACCAACCAGATCAAGCAGCAAATGGTGGCCAAGCTGCCCAAAAGTCAGCTTGCTGTGGATCATAAATGGAGAATCAAGATATGAACCAAGGGTGAAGGTTATGCAAGTGGCACCCATTGCGGTGTCAGACTAATGCTGATGACGTTGTGCTGGGTACATGTATTTGTGTCCTGTTATTTTTCTAGAATACCAACGTTAGTGTGCTTAAAGCAGTATTTATTCTCTCAACATGTGGAATTTATAATATATCACTCCTTTTCCCTTCCTGTCGTTTTGGGGCTTCAACTCGATGACTGACTTGATGTAGATGGATAATTCAAATTTAGCTCTTTTCTCCTATAAGATGCCTGGTGTTCTCTTATGTTTCTTTAGAATTTGTAATTTCGTGCGTGCGCCTCTTTGAATGCTACCACCCAAACACTCTACTGGGAAAATAAAATGTAATTCATTTATTCGTGCGATAGCCTGCCTTGCTGCTGCCATCGGTGGCTGGCTACTTGCCGGTTATATTGGCCGTTTCATACTGAATGTTCGCGTACGAGTCCGCCGAAAGACTGAATTATTGGAGGAGAGGAGAGGGATAGATGATAGATGACCAAAAATTTCGAGTTGGGACCCTGAAGAATGACGAGGCATTACATCATCTTGTATAGATTTGATAATGTATCCCATCATCTTATATTTATTTTTTTCATTTAAAAAAAATAGCAAAATCATTTAATCGGCTATGCCTATGCTTACCAGAAACCTAACGAGTAAGGCCACCTTAAATTCAGTGGTAAACCATCTTTAATTCTTGGGTTTAACGACACCACGTACCTACTCGCTACACACCATAATTGCAAAGGTTGAACACAAGAATGTCCACGTCGAACCTGATAGAAGGTGTGAGCGAGCGAACAATAAAGGTTTCGCAGCCAAGAAAATTCAGTCCATATTGCACTGCTCCTTGAGTTAAGTTGTGGAATTTAGATTTGACCTGTGAAGTGGCTCGGTTATTTGATCATCGAACAATACGCGAAGCATGCGTACCGTATGCTTGGCCTGTTGACTTTTGATTAATCAATAAAAACCCCATTTATTCGATGTTAATTTATGCACCGACAATGTTTGAACAAGTAATATTACAAGTCAGAACTCACAATGTCTATCTCTTGTTTTGAAAATAAAATAAATATTATTTTAAAATTATTTCAAATTAAATTTATTTTATATCTTGATTTTTATTTCTCAAACCAAATACATTTTTTTATCTATCATGTTTATTATAAAATCAAACGCAACTTAAAACATCATTATTATTCTAAAAAAATGAAAATATAAACTATTACCCTGCTGGCTATTCAAAACCACGGTGTTTTTTTTCGTGTTTTAGATTTCCATCACTTTTATTTGGTACAGAATTAAGGCACGATAAAAACTAGTGCTTATTATGTGCTTTACAGATTTGATTTTAAGTCAAATTTGGTGATTTGCAATTAAGCACACCAAGCTCCTCTCTAGCTTTGATATTTTATAGGAAATATTCACCATTTAAATTAACTATTTACCGCTTTGATATTAACTATTTTTAATATTAGTATATTAAAATTATTAAAAAACAACAAATAAAATATTAATTTAATATTTTTTAAAGATAAATAAAGCGAAAATGTGATACCAGCATGCACTATTAGTGTACATGAAAAGCCAGGTCAACAGCACAAAATGTCCTGAAAACCCTGTTGGGCTTTCATGGGCCTGACCCCAAGACGAACTTATATCAGTCAAAAACAGAGCAATGAATAAATAAGGAAATAGCAAATAATAAATGGAAACAAATAAATAAAGAATTAACAACGACAACAATAATAATAATCAGCTTCGAGAATACTGGGAAAGAAAGAAAACGAGAGCACACTGTTGTTGAATTCAAGACAGCATAATCGCTTTTTCACGGCGCTAGGGTTTTGTCAGGTTTCCATCCCTTTCTCTCCGGTACGCATTTTATTTCTGTCCAATCGCATTTCTCTCTCTCGCCTTTTCCCATCACAATGTTTCCCTGCAAATCTACAGCACTCGAGCTCAAATCGTGCTTATTCTGTATGTTTTTGACAGTGATATGCAGATGTTATTTCCTTTTCTTGTAATGTTATGATTAATCTGTAACCTGCGTTTTTTTACCTGAATCCAAAATGTTTGAGAATTTATTGACTTTGATTGAATCCAGTCTTTTTGTTCAATTGCTGAGTGATTAAGCACTATTGTCTGATATTATTTTTGCTTCACCTTTTTTTATTAGTCAATTTATTTATCTCCTATTTGAAAGCCAGATTTAGTAGAGGATTTAATCACTGTTATTTATGTTTTTTTCAGCGTCCAGTGCCGTCGTTTTTCAGTTGTTAAAGTGGTTAAGTGCTACTGTTTGATAGTAATGCTTTAATTTCTTTGTTTCTTTGTTTAACAGGTGTTCTTCAACAAGGCAGAAGTGCATGTTTTTTATGATTGATTTTTGAGCCTGGGAGGTATATAGTATATAGTCTTTGAAGAATTGGTGGTATTGGGTTTGTGTGGACTGACAGCTATGGCATGGTTTAGAGCGGGTTCTGGTGTAGCAAGGCTTGCTATCAGGAGGACTTTATCTCAGGGTGGATCATATGCAACGAGATCACGGGTTATACCCCCTCAGAATAGATACTTTCATTCAACAGTCTTTAAGTCAAAGGCGCAAGCTGCCCCTGTCCCCCGTCCTGTGCCCCTCTCTAAGCTAACTGATAACTTCTTAGATGGGACCAGTAGTGTTTATTTAGAGGAGCTTCAGCGAGCCTGGGAAACTGATCCAAACAGCGTGGATGAATCGTGGGACAATTTCTTTAAGAACTTTGTGGGTCAGGCTGCTACTTCTCCTGGAATTTCAGGCCAAACTATTCAGGAGAGTATGCGTTTGTTGTTGCTTGTCAGGGCTTACCAGGTTAATGGTCACATGAAAGCCAAGCTGGATCCATTGGGGCTGGAAGAAAGAGAAATCCCAGATGATTTAGACCCTGCTCTATATGGTTTCACAGATGCTGATCTTGATAGAGAATTCTTTTTGGGAGTGTGGAGGATGGCTGGATTTTTGTCCGAAAACCGTCCAGTGCAGACTCTTAGAGCCATATTGACCAGGCTTGAGCAGGCTTATTGTGGGAGCATTGGGTATGAGTACATGCACATTGCAGATCGTGAAAAATGCAACTGGTTGAGAGACAAGATTGAAACCCCAACATCTATGCAGTACAACCGTCAGCGGCGTGAAGTTATTCTTGATAGGTTAATATGGAGTACGCAGTTTGAAAACTTCTTGGCCACTAAGTGGACGACAGCTAAGAGGTTTGGACTCGAAGGTGGGGAGACTTTGATTCCTGGAATGAAGGAGATGTTTGATAGGTCAGCTGATCTTGGGGTGGAGAGCATAGTTATTGGAATGCCTCACAGAGGAAGATTGAATGTACTGGGTAATGTGGTTCGGAAACCACTCCGTCAAATATTTAGCGAGTTTAGTGGTGGCACAAAACCTGTAGATGAAGTTGGGCTCTACACTGGAACTGGTGATGTCAAGTATCACTTGGGAACTTCTTATGACCGTCCAACAAGAGGTGGAAAGAGAATCCATCTATCTTTGGTTGCAAATCCTAGTCATCTAGAAGCTGTGGATCCTGTTGTTGTTGGAAAAACTAGAGCCAAGCAATATTACTCCAATGATTCTGACAGGACTAAGAACATGGGAATATTGATTCACGGCGATGGTAGCTTCGCTGGACAAGGTGTAGTGTATGAAACTCTACATCTTAGTGCACTGCCAAACTATACAACTGGTGGGACCATACATATTGTGGTGAACAACCAAGTCGCTTTCACAACTGATCCTAGGGCAGGAAGATCTTCACAGTATTGCACTGATGTTGCCAAGGCATTGAATGCACCTATTTTCCATGTAAATGGAGATGATATGGAGGCAGTTGTTCATGTGTGCGAACTTGCAGCTGAGTGGCGCCAGACTTTCCATTCAGATGTTGTGGTTGATTTAGTGTGCTATCGTCGTTTTGGGCACAATGAGATCGATGAACCATCTTTTACCCAACCCAAAATGTATCAGGTTAGCATATATATATATATATATGTATATATATATATTACTTTGCATTATGTTTTTCGTTGTTGTTGTGGCAATATAATCCTATTTTCTGTTGGTACTACCCATTCAACTTCTCTCTTGAGATGTGTCAATCAGACTTGTGACATTTCTGATTGGGGATCTACCAGGTTATTCGGAATCATCCATCAGCACTGGAGATCTATAAAAAGAAACTCTTAGAATCTGGGCAGGTGACCGAAGAAGATATTAGCAGGATACAGGAGAAGGTCCTTTCAATCCTCAATGAAGAATTCTTGGCAAGCAAAGATTATGTTCCTAAAAGAAGAGATTGGCTTTCATCTCATTGGACCGGGTTTAAGTCACCTGAACAGCTTTCACGTGTCAGAAACACTGGGTATGCTGGCAACTTACTAGTTCTAGATTTTGTTTGGCTGCCTTGTTTTTTGCATTTTTATATTGAAATCTTTATGCTGTTATGCAGAGTGAAACCTGAGATCTTGAAGAATGTAGGCAAAGCAATTACCACCTTTCCAGAAAATTTTAAGCCTCACAGAGCTGTAAAGAAGGTCTATGAGCAACGTCTACAAATGATTGAAACAGGGGAGGGAATTGATTGGGCTGTTGGAGAGGCTCTTGCTTTTGCCACACTTCTAGTAGAAGGCAACCATGTTCGATTGAGTGGTCAGGATGTTGAAAGAGGTACATTCAGTCACCGTCATTCAGTGGTTCATGATCAGGAAACTGGGGAGAAGTACTGCCCCCTGGATCATGTTGTCATGAACCAAGATGAAGAGATGTTTACTGTCAGCAACAGGTAATATACCAAATATTTCCTTCTTTTCTTGTGTTGAACTTTTCTGGGCAGAAAATGCCTCAAGAATCCCTTAAATTAAATAGATATATTTTGTTGCCAAAGACTTGCTTGTGGTAACTTAAGAGTCTGCACTATGTGATTACTGAGACAGTATTTCTCTCGCCGAGTTGGTGCTGTATCCTGGACTTTCATTTAACTAATAGCAGTTCTGTCTTGTGCACAGCTCTCTTTCAGAGTTCGGTGTTCTTGGATTTGAATTGGGTTACTCAATGGAAAGTCCAAATTCTTTGGTAATCTGGGAAGCTCAATTTGGTGACTTTGCTAATGGGGCTCAAGTGATATTCGACCAGTTCCTGAGCAGTGGTGAATCAAAATGGCTGCGACAAACTGGTCTTGTTTTGCTTCTTCCTCATGGATATGATGGCCAGGGCCCTGAACATTCTAGTGCACGGTTGGAACGATTCCTTCAGGTATTCGCAACAAAGACATTTATCCCCTTTTCTTTCCCTTGCAGTCGACTATATGGCTCCCTAATCCAGGAAGTTTATTACATATTATTCACAACAAATAACAAATAGCACAAGTTTTAAATACCAAATAGCATAACAAATAACAAATGGTTTCTTACAGATTATTCACAACATCGAAGGAATTTCATATTTCAAAATATTTTCCCCTAAATTATTATAATCTTTTGTTATACAATCTCAAATGTGTCTTCTTCATTTGTCCTGGTTTATACGAACATAGTCCTTACCAATGTCTATTTGAATCTTATTGTAGATGAGCGATGACAATCCTTATGTTATACCTGAGATGGAACCAACTCTTCGTAAGCAAATCCAAGAATGCAATTGGCAGGTTGTAAATGTTACAACCCCTGCCAATTACTTCCATGTTTTGCGCCGTCAGGTGAGGGCAACTATTATAAATCCCTTTCCACCATCCTGACAGCTGTCTGCAATTTCTCATGTGCAATTGTTTCATTTCACAGATACACAGAGATTTCCGTAAGCCCCTCGTTGTGATAGCTCCCAAAAACCTACTTCGTCACAAGGAGTGCAAATCAAATCTCTCAGAGTTTGATGATGTACAAGGCCATCCTGGTTTTGACAAACAGGGGACCAGATTTAAACGTCTCATAAAGGATCGGAATGACCACTCAGACCTTGAGGAGGGTATCAGGCGTCTGGTTCTTTGCTCTGGAAAGGTGTGATACGCGGCTTCTGGTTGTTGCTTGTTCTGAATTCTGTTTTTTATGCAGACCTAGAGGATGTTAGTTATGGCATTTGAAATCCTTGCTTGCAGATTTATTACGAGCTTGATGAAGTGCGTGGAAAGGTTGAGGCAAAGGACACTGCAATTTGTAGGGTGGAACAGCTATGCCCGTTCCCATATGATCTTATTCAGCGTGAGCTTAAGCGATATCCAAGTAAGTCTTTTTACCTTCATGGTTTAATGGGTTGTCTAGTCTCCTAGAGACACAAATGTATGAGATTTAGTTACTGCACAATAGATTGAAACATCTTATCAGTTTCTTATAAAATTCGAACATTCATTCTTTGGGGAGATTGTAGTTGGGCGTGGTTTCATATTCGGGGTGGCTAAACTTGAGTTTCTTTTTTCTCTTTTACTGAGCTACCTATCTTTTGACATCACGAGCAACTATATCCTGACTCTTTTTTGTCTGCGTTTCTTTTAGATGCGGAGATTGTTTGGTGCCAGGAAGAGCCAATGAACATGGGCGCTTACAATTACATTGCTCCACGACTTTCCACTGCCATGAAAGCACTGGAAAGAGGAACGGTGGACGACATCAAGTATGTTGGACGTGGGCCATCTGCTGCATCAGCCACTGGTTTCTACCAGGTGCATGTGAAGGAACAGACTGAACTTGTGCAAATGGCCATGCAGCCTGAACCAATAAAGTTTCCTAACTGAAGCTCTTGCGAACTGTTGAGCATAAAGTCTAAGAACAACAATCAAACATTTATACATTAAAAATATGTTGTGAAGTTTTGATACCATTTATATCTTGCCTTGTTTTATGATGCCTGTTCATCTTTTTTTTCCCCTTTCCTTCAAAACTTCTAGTCAAGGGACCTTGGGTTTCTTTACACCCAAGCTGAGCTGCATTTCGAGATACTGTCGTCAATAACGCGGAAGGAAATGTTCGTCTTTATTGCCGCACGATTCACAGTAACATGGGTGTTCTGCAATTTTTTTGTTTTGGGTATTCACGTGTTATTACCATGAAATGCATTGGAGAGACACGTTAGTCGAATATCGATTCCTTAATCGGTACATGTGTTTGTTCCAGTGCAGAGGCGTCCTAACTCGTTTTAACCTCTCTTTGCATCATCAATTATGATCATTTTACCATTTGTTATTGGACTCAAAGTTACCTGGTAGCTAACGACTCTTGAATTAACAAGAGCTAAAACCCATGGAAAAACACTGCTAATCCAGATTCAATGATAGTGTATTAACAGTTTTGCCTTTTTTATAGAAAATTATTCAACTGGACTAGGACAGTGAAGTTTTTTTTTTTTTTTTTTTTTTTTTTTTTTATAAGGCTTATTGTTTGTTATTAAATTAATTGAGGATGATTTACTCACTTACCTTTCAAAGCAAAAAATAACCTTTTTGTATTTTCATATTGTTTTTTTTTTATTATTATTATTATCAGGTTGGTTTAGATGCAATTTAGTATTTAAATAAATATAAATTATAATTAAAAAAAAAGTGGTTGGCGTCAACATTATTAAAAAGAAAATTTTAGTTATACTCTATTTTTTTTTTAATCTCAACGTTCATCCTCATCTTTTAAGATTACTTTTATTAAAAAATAATTTTAAGCTTTTGTAACATTATTTTTTATAAAAAAATAATAATCCAACACCGCGGAGTAGTGGACACCGCGGGTCGACGTCTAGTGTAGTTTCCAACTTGAGAATTCAGAATTAATGGTCAGGGAAAGGATTTGACTTCTTGGAATCTTCAAGTCCCACGTGTCAGGTGTAGGTGACATTGACACATGGCGTTAAACGATCACCCACTAGTGATATCTCCTCTCCAGCATAATATAGTTTCGTAGCTTTAGTTTTCCTGTCTGCTATATATATATATATACACAGGGTGGAGTTAAGATTATTTGTTAGGGGTGGTCAAAAATAATATAACAAGATATAATATTTATTTTAATTTATTATACATGAATTGTAAAAAAACCCAGCATGATTTAGTTTTAAAAAAACCAGCATAATTTATTTTTATTCAAATAATTTGCAAGAAAATCATTCTCTATCCGATTGCGAAGGCTTATTTTAACAATCTTCATCGCTGAGAAAGCTCGTTCAGTAATTGCTGTCGAAACAGGAAGAGTCAAAATAAACCGAATTAACCTGTCAGCTAGTGGATAAATATTTTTTCTTTTTTTAAAAAAAAAAAATCAATTCTTCTTATTTTGTTCATGGTTCAATCTAAAATCAAAACATATATCGTGATAAAAAATTGTTAATTTTGATGGCTATGCTAAAAACAAAACATAAAAAAAAAATTCAAGTATAATCAAAACAAACCAATAAAATATATCTAATTAATTAGAAAAAAAATCACTATCAAGAATTCAAAAAAAAATATTGTTAGAACTAGCAGATCTGAAAAAAAAAAAAATAAAAAAAAAAAATTTATAATAAAAACCTTATCAAATTCTTAATAAACATCTCAAAACAAAATAGAAATATATTTTAAATTTAAGTTATCAATACCCAATTACTTTGGTTTTTTTAATGAAAAATGAATTAATCAGTACTTTACTTCAATCTTGCATGCATTTATATTAGAGATGTGGGGGAGAGAAGAGGTGACAAAACACATTGATAATTTTATATTTTTCTTTCTTTCCGCATGTAGTTACCATAAAATCAAGGCAAAGTCAAAGAAATTCAAAAGTAAAACAAAGGATAATAAATATATTTACTGTAAGGACTCATCTCATTAAAAAAATACTACAGCTCCTCATTCCGTCCTGCAAGACTCATCTCATTTATATTAGAGCTATATTTTTTTTTAATTACCAAATAAAAGAAATAAAATGTCTTGCAGGGGCCCGGGCCCCTGCTTGCCACCCCTTCATTCCGCCCCTATATATATATATATATATATCCTCGTTGGCCTCTCTTCAACCAGCAATCCATTTGGTACGTCTCTGTAATACAAAATGGCAATGGCTCTTTCAATCTTGAGACGTCATATGGATCGAACGTATATACTATATAACATGAAATCGTTTGTGTGAATCTGTCTCCATATTTATATTATATTTTAAAGTTATGCACGTGTTTGGATATTTGTTATAACTTGAATTCTGTATTAATTGATATGGGCTGACTGTTTTTCCATGTATATTTATATTAAATCTGTTTGTTTCCTGGGAAAAAAATTACACTTGAGCTTCAGATATTAATTGTATTAGGCTTTTAATGGTACAATAGAGGTTTTTTCAATTTATCACCAAGGCAAACTGTTAACCTCATTTTCTATTTTGTTGTCTGTTTTTTATTGTCCACTTTAAACGAGATTTTTGATGCGTTGTTTTCCCTCTTGAAGCTCATTTTTCTTTTCTTTTTTATTAGCATAGTAGCTTTTCTAGCATTTTCAATCTGTTGAAGCATGAAGGTTTAGGGAATCTGTATTGTTAAGCGTTTTGAGTTACGGCGTTTGAGATTTTGCCTTACAAGTATTCCTGATTTGTTTATACAGGACTCTATTAAGAAACAAAATGCTGATGCTAATGGCAGAGGCTTGAGCTTGGGAGGTGCAATCTTCGTTCAGCTGTCACTCTCCGATACTTTTGAATCCATCAGTATGGGGTGGTTTAGAGCAGGTTGTCGTGTGGCAAGGGTTCCCATCAGGAAAACTCTGTCCCAGGGTGGATCATATTTGACAGGAAGGCAGGCCATGCCCTCGAGGAATCCGACTTTTCACAGTACAATCTTTAGAGCGACTGCAAACACTGCACTCGTCCCTCCTCTTGTGCCTCTCTCCAGACTAACATGTAATTTTTTAGAAGGCACGAGTAGTGTGTACATAGAAGAGCTTCAAAAGGCCCGGGAAGCTGACCTGGATAGCGTGGGCGAGTCATGGGACAATTTCTTTAGGAATTTTGTAGGACAGACAGCAACATCAACTGGAGTTACAGGCCAAACAATACAAGAGAGTATGCGTTTGCTGTTGCTGATTAAAGCTTACTAGGTTAATGGCCACATGAAAGCCAAGTTAGATCCATTGGGTTTGGAAGAAAGGGAAATCCCTGATAATTTGGACCCTGCTTTTCATGGGTTTACTGAAACTGATCTTGACAGGGATTCTTTATAGGAATGTGGAACGTGCCTGGTTTTTTAGCTGACAATCGTCCAGTAATGACCCTGCGGTCCATATTAACTAGATTCGAGCAGGCCTACTGTGGGAGCATCGGTTATGATTATATGCGCATCATTGATAAAGAAAAATGCAACTGGTCAAGGGAAAAGATTGAAACATCAACACCAATGACATACAATAGGGAGCGGCGTGAGGTTTTCCTTGATAGGCTGACGTGGAGTACACAAATTTAGAATTTCCTGGCCACTAAAATGAAAGCAGCTAAAAGATTTGGGCTCGAAGGTGGGGAGGCTTTAATCCCTGGGATGAAGAAGATGTTCGATAGGGCCTCAGATCTTGGAGTTGAGAATATAGTTGTTGGAATGCCTCATAGAGGAAGGTTGGATGTCTTAGGCAATGTTTCCAGGAAACCACTTGCCCTGATATTCATCGAGTTTGACTATAATGCAAAGCCTGTCGATGAGATTGGGCTTTACACAGGTACTGGTGACGTTAAATATCATTTGGGAACTTCTTATGATAGACCAGCTAGAGGTGGGAGTAGAATTCATTTATCTTTGCTCGCAAATCCAAGCCACTTGGAAGCTGTTGACCCCGTTGTCCTTGGAAAAACCAGAGCAAAGCAGTATTACACTAATGATGTTGACAGGACTAAGAATATGGCTGTCGTGATCCATGGGGACGGCAGCTTTGCCGGGCAAGGTGTATTATATGAAACTCTACATCTTAGCGCACTTCCTAACTACACTACCGGTGGGACTGTAGTACTGTACACGTAGTAGTGAATAATCAAGTAGCCTTCACTACGGATCCAAAGTCTAGTAGATCTTCACAGTATTGCACTGATGCTGCCAAGGCCTTCAACGCACCCATTTCTCACGTAAATGGAGACGATATGGAGGCGGTTGTTATGGTCTGTAAGCTTGCAGCAGAGTGGCGCCAGACATTCATTTCAGATGTGGTGGTTGATATAGTATGTTATCATCGATTTGGGCATAATGAGATTGATGAGCCACTTTTCACACAGCCTAAAATGTATAAGGAATCATATTTATGTTCCTTTTGTCTAGAACAAATTATTTTGGTTGATTTGAGAAACAATCTGTGATAATATTTACTCTGGCTCTTATATTTCTCCCCGTCACAGCTTTTCTCCCATTTATTCTCATTGCTGGATATTTCAGGACTATGTTACTGAGTTGGAGTTTGTGGTAACAGGTCATTCAGAAACATCCTTCGTCTCTCGATGTATACCAAAACAAACTTTTATAATCTGGAGATGTCACTCAAGAAGATATTGATAACATACACAAAAAGGTGAATTTAATACTCAACGAAGAATTCTTGAACAGAAAAGATTATGTTCCTCACCGAAGAGACTGGCTATCATCTCATTGGTCTGGTTTCAAGTCGCCTGAACAGCTTGCACGTATCCAAAACACAGGGTATGTTATTAATTTGTTTGCCAGTTTTCTCTAGCTTTTGTGCCTTCTAGCTCTATATTGAAACTTCTTGCTGTTACAGGGTCCAACCAGAGTTGTTGAAGAGAGTGGGCAAAGCAATCACAGTCCTTCCAGATAATTTCTAGTCTCACTACCAAGTAAAAAAGGTTTATGATGATCGAGCACGGATGATTGAGACAGGGGAAGGCATTGACTGGGCACTTGCAGAAGCACTTGCTTTTGGAACATTGCTAGTAGAAGGTAGCCATATTTGACTCAGTGGTCAGGATGTTGAAAGAGGTACATTCAGTCATCGGCATGCTATGGTTCATGATCAGGAGACGGGGAGGGAGTATTGCCCTCAGGACCATATTATGAAGGGACAAAACGAGGAGATGTTTACTGTGAGCAACAGGTAACATTTGAAACTTTTGCGCGTTTAGTTTTTCTGCAAGCACTTGAATGTGTTCCAAGTCCTCATCTTTGGTGAATCTTCGAATTGGAGCTTATTGTGTTTATTACTCCAATTCCAAATGAGGTGTAAGTTATTTATTTATTTTATAAAAATCCTGGATTGTTACGAATCGTTTCCCAACTGCTTCTAAACTTTTATTGTGAAATCAATCTAATGGATCGGATTGTTTACTTTTGAGATGAGATATAGTGATATGCCACTACATGTCTATTCTGGACAAAGTCTAACAATCCCGCTTATATTAGTGCCTTTCTTTTTTCAGTAAAAGCATGTTGTTGTAGCAACTTTATCCCTCCCTTCTTGTAGACTGCAGCTCTTGACATTTCTCATCTAATTGTGTATAGTTGTGATATATGAAGTTCAAACATGAGCAATGTGTTCCTGTGAGCAGCTCTCTTTCAGAGTATGTTGTTCTTGGATTTGAATTGAATTCGGTGACTTTTCTAATGGTGCTCAAGTGATATTTGATCAGTTCTTGAGTGCTGATGAGGCAAGTGGCTGCGTCAAAATGGGCTTGTTCTTTTACTTCCTCATGGTTATGATGGCCAGGGGTTCTGAACATTCAAGTGCTCGATTGGAGCGTTTCCTTGAGGTACAAACTCAGCAAAGGATATGTTTCGTATATTGCTTCAAGAATCTGTTCTAAACATTCAAATATCTCCTTTTTGAATCCTGTATGCCGACCTTGCATCTGCCTTATCTACAATCATTGTTTGCTTGGTCTGTTTGGATTCTCTTAAAGTCAGTTTAGGGAAATGCTGAAACAACTCACATTAAAACTGAATTAGCCCTTCATAAGATAAGTTTCTACAAAAGTTATTTATTCATTCCGTGTAAGCTTGCAGGTTTTTTCTTTGATATAATGCGATCTTTCTTAGTGATTTCTTAAGTTTGCCAAGGAAAACCCTCTGCTCGTTCCCTAAGCAATACATTCTGACAGGAAGCTGTTTTTTTTTGGTGGCCCATCACATTCCAAAAGAGTAGATATTTTATTTTGCATTTAGATCATTAATCTGCATTCCTTCAGGATAGCATTTGGTTTTTGCAACTACGGAACTACTAATGGTTTCAAATCTTATGGCAGATGAGTGATATCAACCCTTATGTTATGCCTCAGATGGAACCAACTCTAAAAAAACAGATACAAGAAAGCAATTGGCAGGTCGTGGATGTCACCACTCCAGCCAACTACTTCCATGTTTTGCGACGCCAGGTGAGAGTGCAAGATCTGGTTATGATTTATGAATAATCTTGTCTTTTACGTTAACTTTTTAGGGTTCCTTCTTATTTGTGGCTCCATCTCCCAGATACACGGGGGTTTCCGTAAGCCTCTGGTAGTCATGTCACCAAAAAGCCTTCTTCGACACAAGTTGTGCAAATCAAATCTTTCTGAATTCGATGGTGTTGAAGGCCATCCAGGTTTTGGTAAGCAGGGCACCAAATTCAAGCAACTTATAAAGGACCGGAATGACCACTCTGATCTAGAGGAAGGCATCAGACGATTGGTTCTTTGCTCTGGAAAGGTGTTCTTGTTTTACTTTTGAATTCTAATGATGAATAAGAATAATTTCCTTCCCTTTTCTTACAAGTGCTGGACTACTAGACGAGCACCTCTGTGAAATACGTTGTACCTTTGTCGAAAAAATGTTGCCCCTTTTCTTGTATTCGTTCGATGATTTCAGCTGTGCATGGCAAGTTCTATAAATTCTTTAACTATATTGCAGGTTTATTATGAGCTTGATGAAGAGCGGGAAAGGGTCGATGGCAAAGACATTGCAATTTGTAGGTTAGAACAGCTTTGCCCCTTCCCATATGACCTCGTCCAACGAGGACTGAGGCGTTATCCAAGTATGTTCTCAATCACAGGAAAATGGTTGCCCATACAGTAAGGAAATGGCTCGTCAATCCTCTATGTTTCAACTGGATGGCTATAATTTTCTTTGGAGAACAAATAGAAGTTGGTTTTCTCCATCATGCACTGAGAAGTGCTACAGGCTATAGTAAATCTAGGAAGATCCAGAAATGTAGCATGCTTTCAGTAATTGGAATCCCCAATAGATTCAAATGCGGGTGGGAATTCTAAGGAGTACAAGGCTGAAATCATCTTTATTAAACATGTAAAGATTTACCCTACAGGAATTGCCAGGAAGAGCCGATGAACACCGGTGCTTACAGTTACACTGCACCCCGTCTTTGCACAGCTATGAAAGCGATGGGCGGAGGATCCTGGGAGGATATCAAATACATTGGCAGGGGTCCATGCACGGTCTCCTTGGACTGCATACTTGATTAATTTTCCAGGTACTAGTCGCCTTCTCCACTATTGGGCCTGTAATTGGGCCTTTCGACTTTCTGGATTAACAAAACTAACTAATTAATTAGTCCATACTGTTTCAGAAACTTATATTCGGTCCCCGAACTCTTAAATCTCTTTATAATTTAGTTATTTTTTTTGTTCTTTTGGACCCACCAGCGATAATAAGCCGAACTTGATTACCTGGTACCAAACAAGAGGCCCATGAACAGACGGAGACGACACGTCAGATACAAGCAACACAGGTGGTCAAATACCGATGGGCTGATCTCAAGGCCTTTTCTTACGTGCTGGTGCTGCGTTAGAAGTCACGTGAGACGACACCAACCCCTTCAGATCGCCTCATGTATATCACACACTAATGAAATGACATCTATCTAGGAAGATTTATTTATTTATTGAAATGAAAAGGCAGATGGCACTACCACGTGAAAGGAAAATGATTCATGACTTCATTTTGGATATGGCAAACAACAAGTAAAGCTTTCCGTCTGTCACAGAGCTGTGTCCTCTTCGAAACTAAAAATGAACATTACTTGCCAATATCTGCATGCATGCACATGGCACAATAATGTTTCGAGCTGTCTGGAATACGTGTATGAAGTTTGCTTGGATTTGCAACAGTCCTGGATTTTATCAGCATATCAATCATATTGTAGACTTGGAGTGGCTGGTTGCTAGCTAGCTAGCTCATAAGGTAGACGTACAAGAAAGATGTATATATATTCGGGAAAGAACTATATATATCATTGGGGTGTTGACATGCCTTGGAGGAAATGCTACGTACTGCTTTAACTATATTTGGAGTCTTATAGATATGATTACGTAGGTCAATTAATTATTTATGAGTCTCAAATGAAATTGATCTCTATGTTTGTTGCTAGCTAGCTGATTGCACTTGCCGCGCGAGGTCGACTTGAAATTAATGGGAATGCATCAGAGAAGTTTCTTTCTTTCTTTGTTTTTGGCAAGATGGATATCCATCGATCTTAGAAGGCAATAATTATAAAAGTGAATTCACCGATTTTCACACAGCAAGAACTTGAGCTCATCGTAATTGGTTTATCAAGAACCCTAACGAATGTCATCAAGAACCAAGTCGTTTCTTTAGTTAATCGTAGTTCTTAGTAAGTGTTGAGCTAATAATAATGGTGACTTGGTGAGATACAGATCAGCATCATTAACATGGGCTCCCAGATGGTGATCGAACTCAGCACGAATTAAAACCATTAATTTGTTTTCTGTCTTTAATTAGGAACAAAGTTTTTGGTCTGCTTGCATGTGGACCGCATTTGCAGTTTTACAATATATATTGTGGGCATCGAATGAGTTGGAAGTTACTAAAGAGAAAAGTAAATTCTCCCTCAAGAAAATCAGATAAAATTAAAATATTACTTAATGGTGCATGAAATGGAGTTGACTACAGGTATATATATATATATATATATATATATGGCCGGTTTTTAGCTAGCTAGCTATATGAAACTGTAATTCTGCATAGTGCTTTCAAAAAGTAGTCTCGATATATAGTAATCGGATGAAGTGGTAACAAAATCTACTACAAGTGGAATTCAGTATGATTTTCTCAACCATACTAGCTATATTTATATATGATCTGATTAAATAAAAGATAAATTCCTATTGGATTCAGCAAAAAAATCTGAATTAAATAACATGTAATTAAAATGGTTAAATCACATCATGACAAGACACGGAAATATGAAGGAGGTGCTGGTTCCTATTTAGAGGCAAATCACTTCGTGGCAGCATGGAATTATTTGAGTATGAGATGGATTGCAATTTGTTACTGAAAATAAGTAAAATATGGCCACCATGATAGAAAAGATATATATATATATAGTGGAAAGGTGAAACAAAATGGCTCTGTTCACTCTTTAGTCTAGCTAGAGCCACTAATCCCGACCCCCACCATCCACGTTTGAGGCCATAAATGCTTCTCATCATATCTTGACCTCATCTCTCACTGGTAAATCTTGCTAATTAAATTCCAAGTATAGATTAAACTATTCAATCATGGAATATTAGGTCACGACTCACCAAATTAATTATCAAGTTCTGAGTGATATATATATATATATATATATAAGGAATTGATTTGTCTAGCTATCCAATTAACGAGAATGAGAACGTACCCAGTATAAGCAACATCAGTCTAGTCACAAATAATAACATCCACAGTATTATTATTATTATTATTTATCCTCGAGCTAGCTAGCTGCATATGTTTTCTTCTTTTTACATGCTAGCTAGCTAAGCTATTGTTTTCCAGAAAGCTGCGAATATATATTTTGTTTGGCGAAAGCATTGTAACGGAAAATGGAAAGGTGACAAAAACTCAGCAACAAATCAAATCCCATCCCATCCCATAACCTTGAACCCCCCCAAAAAAAATGCTGTAAGGCAAAGGTTACGTTTAAGTAAACCCCACCACTTTCCTAGGTATTGTTTTGCTTGTTGCGTTCAGCCCTCTTTTCTTCCTATCCTTAGTCAGCAACATTAATGGTACTGTTTGATATATGTATTTTTTGTGTAATTAAAATGACTGCTGGTTTTCAGGTTGTAATGGAAACCAAATTAAGGTGGTCTTTCGTAATAAGATTAGTTAGTGGAGTCCCTAGACTTTAAACAAACTAAAGACGTGTGGATATTGCATTGATCAGTGAAAAACGCTATATAACCAAGCTATCCCATCCTCACTTAACTCATAAGCTCTTTGCGTTGTGTGGAGAAAGAGAACGACATCTTGAGAGAGAGAGAGAGAAGAACAATCATCATGGCAACAGAGTCCTCGGATTCGCCTTATGATAAGGCAAAGCCATTTCTGGCTGTGGTACTTATGCAGTTTGGCTATGCAGGCATGTCCATAATTTCTAAGCATGCCCTAAATGAAGGGATGAGCCAGCATGTATTGGTAGTCTACCGGCATGCCGTTGCCACCATTGTCATAGCTCCATTTGCCTTTATTTTTGATAGGTATGGGGTTTCTGTGGGTCCTTTCTATCATAAATATACGCCAGTACTAAGCGATAGCTTAATTGATATTAAAAATTATCATTTTTTAACCAAAAAAATATATGATATAATTAATTAATAACTAACCATCTATATATTCACCAATATTTTATGCAGGAAAGTCAGGCCAAAGATGACTCTCTCCATCTTCTTCAAGATAATGTTAATGGGCTTGTTGGAGTGAGAATCTTGATTTAATTACCTCTTACAAGCTTGTTCCAGCATTTTTTCTCTCCTCAACCTTGTTAAACTGTAATAAATATTGTGCAGGCCAACGATTGACCAGAACTTGTACTACACTGGCATGAAATATACCACAGCAACTTTCGCTTCTGCCATGTGCAATATTCTTCCGGCTTTTGCATTTTTGATGGCTTGGGCCTTGAGGTAGTGCATCAGCCACAACTTGCTTGTTAATCTGTAGGCATGACCCTCGCGCAAATTATATGTGCATTAATACATATGAGGGCCGTATATACTAACTATTTTATATCTAGCTATTTATATATATATATATAGTAAGGTTTTGTTTTTATGATTTCGTAGGCTTGAGAAGGTTAACATAAGGAAAATGCATAGCCAGGCAAAGATAATTGGGACCATAGTCACAGTGGGAGGGGCTATGCTTATGACTCTTGTCAAGGGGACCCAGTTGGATTTGCCGTGGACAAAAGGGTATGATCAACATGCATCTACAGGTGGATTAACCAAGCAGGATCCTATTAAGGGTGCTCTTATGATCACCACAGGTTGTGCCTGTTGGGCTAGCTTCATAATTCTCCAGGTGATTTGACCTTTTGCAATTAATATATATCATATCAGATCAAAAACATTTACGTAATCATTAATAAAAAAATCTTCGGGTAATTAATTTTTTTTAACGAATTCCATTTATTTTTATATTTTAAAAATATTTTAAAAAAATTAAATTTTATTTAATTTTTTTTTATTTCAAATTATTTTTTTTATATTTTTAGATCGTTTTAATGTATTAATGTCAAAACTAATTTTTAAAAAGTAAAATAAATATATTATTTTAATATATTTAAAAAAAAAATTAAAAATAATTATTAACACATTTCAATACATCCCCAAAGTCTTTGTTGCCATCCAAAACTAGCATGACATGAAGAATATATCGATGACAAGATTATCTAGCTACCAAGAAAAACTACCTTATAGTCTTAATTAATTCCGTCTTAGTATACCATAGCTAATTATTTTCGTGGGGCCATTCTTATCGGTAAGAATTATGTTTTATTTCATTTTATTTACAGGCAATAACATTAAAATCATACCCAGTTGAGCTCTCCCTTACGGCTTGGATATGTTTCATGGGAACTATAGAAGGTACTGTGTTAGCAGTTGTAATGGAAAGAGGAAATCCCTCAGCTTGGTCGATAGCCTTGGATTATAAACTATTGGCTGCTGTTTATAGCGTAAGTAATCTTTAATTCTAATTAACAACATCTTTCTTTTTCCTTTTGAGTTATAATTTATTAAAAGTTTTTAAATTATTTTAATTTGTTTTTCCAGTTGAGTTGAGAATTAAAGAATATTGATTTCATTTTCCTTTATTGGCTTTATGATATTAAAATACAGGGCGTATTCTGTTCTGGGCTTGCTTATTATGTCCAAGGATTGATTATGAAGCGTCGAGGACCTGTTTTTGTGACTGCCTTCAATCCTTTAAGCATGGTTATCGTTGCCATTTTAGGCTCTTTTTTCTTGAAAGAGATATTATACTTGGGAAGGTAAGGAATTAAAGTATTGCTGAGCTAACAGTCGTGTATATCATAGGTTGATTCAATGAACATCTAGGCAATAAGGTTATTTTTCCCTGAGAGATCTCGAGTCCAAACCTTTTCCTTGTAATAATAATAATAAAAAAACACTCGGAAACTTCCACCGATCAGTAGTGAGACATGGGGTCATACATTGTCAAACTTTTAACTTAGGCATGTTGGCAAAATTCTCTTACAAAAAAAAAAAATTAAAAAAATGGGAAGTAATAAATTAAAAACGTTACTCCAAGAATTTTTCGGCTGCGGGCTAATTGAAGAGACCACTGTCTTTGTAGGGTTTTTGGAGCAGTTGTCATCGTTACTGGGCTATATCTAGTGTTGTGGGGCAAAAGCAAGGATGAACCTCCATCCAATTCAAGCAATGATCATAAGGTGGCAGCAAGTGCTACACAAATGGCTACCAAAACGCAGGAGAGGACGGAGACCTTGAATCAAGATTTTGTTGCTCTAGATCTTACCAAAGTTAGACCTAACGATGAATCTGATTGAAGGAATTATGCAACTTCGAAAGGATACAGTTTATCGCTCATAATCTGGGCTTCGTTGTAATTCTCAACCAAGCTTATATCAATGCGAAATTGCCATATTGATATTTCAACTAAGAATTATTATTATTATTTTTTTGTATTTTTCCTTGCGGAGATGTCATGAATATCTAAAAATTCTACCATGTTATAACCACAATTAATTAAGATTTATTTTTCTGGTTAGTATTAAGACAATGTCTAAATTTCTCCTTTCGATCACCACTCTTTAGTGCTCGCTTAATTAGTGGAGGTCGTTGCTCGTTGCCCCGACCTTCCTCCTTATAACGAGTAGGTTTGCTGCTGTATTAAGAGATTAAAAGAATGAAACGATTGGATAATCAAAAAATTTCTTTGTTGTTTTGTTCTTTAATTTAGCATTGTGATAATTATTAGCAGATGAAGACTCGAAAAAAACAAGAAGAGGTATAATTAGCAGCTGCGTGATCACATGAATAATCTACTTTTATTTTTATTTTTAGGTGTTTTTTTTAATATTTTAGCTTTAAAAAATATATTAAATTAATATTTTTTTTTTGTTTTTTTGATAGTTTTGATGTGCAGATATCAAAAATAAAAAAAAATCTGATTTTTTTATTTAAATATATTTTCAAATAAAAAATATTTAAAAAACATTATACACACACCACAGTATAAAGCACGCCTACCTAAATAAAGGGTTGAAGTTTTTTTAAATAATAAAAAAAAGCTCATGACCATCCAATTACGGAACTGTTCATGGAAAGAGTGTGTGTGTGTGTGTGTATAATGCTTATTTGGATGGTTCTTGTTGAGGGGTTTTTCACAAATCAACACATCCTTTTCCTTTTCAATCTTTAGAAAAATATTTTTTGTTGTATTTTTTTATCATGATTTTTTTCTTCTAATTTCACCTACATATTATCATTGATTTCCACCAATATATTTTAATTAGTCAATAGATTTCTAGAAGGGAAAAAAAAACAATTTCTTAGCCCGTGTTGATTTTGTGTCATCAAGTTATGCTACACCTTGCTCTCTTTACCATTTCTGCAATGTAATTACACCCAATCTAGCTAAAGGCACTCCAATCTACCCCAATTGATAAGAGAGAGTTGTACTAGCATTGTTAAAACTAGTTTTAAGCAGAGGATCTTTCTGAAATGAAAACGGTGAACTACTGTGTTATATGAGCCCATACTGTCCATTTACAGAAGGCAATTGGGCTAGATTATCAATGGGCCACTTCAATCCAAGCCAATAGAAACATAAGTGGATCTAAGAAAAGGTTCAATTTGGTTGAGTCCATTTTACTATACAGGTGGGCTCTAACTAGTCTAGGCCCAAAACAATGACCTCGCATCCCAGAGCCCAACAACCGCACACAACCAGTATGCTCTCTCCCGTCATTTTGTATTTTCTTACTTAGGTCAAGATTCAAGAGCCTGCTGAACGCTTCATAACCCGACAAGAATGGAGGTGCTTGCTGCTTGGTATTAATTAGGGGTGATTATTTTTTGTTTCGGTTTGATTTTTATTAAAAAAATAATTAAATTGGTTATTTTTAAAAAAACTGAAACCAATTCAAACCGACCGGTTTTGGTTCGGTTTTTTTACAACAAAAACCGGTTCAAACCGACCGATTCTGGTTTGGCTCGGTTTTTTCTGGTTATTTTCGTGGCTTTTTCTTCGTACATTTTTTTTTAATGGTTGTAAAGCATTATTCCTCGAAAAAATATAATCACTCATAAAAAAATGTTAACTGAAAAAAATGCTTTTGTAATGGTAATTACTCACAACAAGCAGCATTCTACTATCAGTGTTATTCGTTCTGATTGAAGTAGTTGGTCGAGGATTTAGTAATGTTTAGCTAATTTTGAAACGTCTTACTTAAAGATGATCGATTCCCTCGGTAGGATACTTCCTCCAATCTCTTTCAATTATATTAATTAATGGCAGAGGATGCCAGTTAATGCATACGATGATGATGATGATGATGATGTGTGTGTGTGTGTGTGAGAGAGAGAGAGAGAGAGAGAGAGAGAGAGAGAGAGAGAGAGATTAATACATACAATGATCGCAGATAATATTAGCCAGCAACAAATTTCTCCTGATACGTTTTCAGGAAATAGCATCTGGTTTTGATGTTTTGTGTACTGGGTTTTGCCCTGGTACGGAAAAGTTGATTATTCACGTGATGTTTTATGCTCATCTCCTTGTGAAAAAATGAACGGCAGAAAAATAATAATTAAGAAGCTTCTATAAAGAGCTTTAAGGCACAAGCAGTTTCTCTTGCATTAGCTATCGAGCTAGTACAGTCTTGTACACCATTGAGCAGAGCAAAGTACTCTAGCTATGTCTATGGAGTCCTTTAGTAGCCTGCTTAATCAAGCAAGGCCATATTTGCTTGTGATTTGGTGCAATGTGGCTACTCAGTAATGTCTATACCAGTCAAGCTTGACTTGAATCAAGGGTTGAAGCCACAAGTATTAGTAGCCTACAGAATGGCTGTTGCCTCTATTCTCATTGCTCCTTTTGCGCGTCTTAGAAAGGTCTCGTTGATGTCTTTCTCTAAATGTATTTTCATGTGAATAATTAGCATAATCTAATTATAATCATCCTGGTTTAATAGTTCTGAACAGGAATTCAAGGCCAAAGATGACTCTGTGGACATTCTCCAAGATAAACTTACTAAGCTACTTTGAGTAATGACAATCAAATTAGTAAACTACAGGATGTATTTATTTATCATCTCTAAACATTCTTTATAGAACTTATGCAGTTGCTGACATAATTCTGGTATCTGTTACCTTTACAAGGCCAGTTCTTGATTGTTCCACAATCAGCTGAAAATCACCTCCGCCACCTTTCGTGTTTGCCGTGTGCAATATTCTTCCTGCCATGACATTTGGAATGGCTTGCATCTTCAGGTAACCTTCAATACACATCTGTGCATTAGTTAGTAGTATGAGTTAGTGATTGATCTAAGACTATGAAGGCAAGGCTGATTTACAGGCTTGAGGAGGTGGATATTAGGAGGCTGCACGCTCAGTCAAAGGTGGTTGGGACACTGGTAAACATTGGAGGAGCAACGCTACTCACATTTGCTCACAGAAGGGCAATTTTTGTCGCTGTCAATCTGCACCCAGTGCACACATCCAAGATCATTTGAAGGGTGCTGTTAAGATTGTTTGGGTGTATGAGCTGGCCAAGTTTCATTATTATTAAGTAAAAACTCATCAAAATTCAAAACTATGATGGCTGTAGTTATACCATCGTGAGCCTATAATTAATAAAATAAATAACTACGAGCAAAATTCAATTAATTACTGAGTGCTTACAATGCTTTCAATATTACTTCCCTAAAGGCAATGGTTCCAAAATCGTACCCAGCTAAGCTCCCCCTTGCTGCTTTAATGTGCATAATGGGCACAGAGGAAAAAGCATACCAACCTTTGCGGTGGAACGAGCTAACACTGCAATCTGGTCTAAATACTTGGATGTCAGACTTTTAGCTGCTTTCTATGGTGTAAGAAATTCTAAGTTGGAGCAAAATCATCTTCAAAATCTAAATAATTTGGTGTAATATTTATGCATCATACCATGCCCCTCCAAGGATTAAACTTAAAGCAGCATCACTCCCTTGATCAATTCCATGCTTTCCAGGCAGGGAATACTCTCAGGAGACTGCTTATTACATTCTCGAATTGTTGGCCAAGGAAAGGGGTCCAGTATTTCTGTGTGCTTCTAATCCTCTAAGCATGGTTATGGTTGCAATTCTGGGGTCTTTCATCTTCAAAGAGAAATGGTACGTTGGCAGGTATGCAAGGATAAAACTACAAACATCAAACCATTTGCGCAAACAGCCAGGACAGAAGGAAATGTACGGACTTCTAATCATGACTTGGTTGCAGGAATGCTAATGTGGCAGGACCCACAGGGCCACAGATGAACCTGTTTTAAGGAACCTAACCAAATTAGGTATACTCAAGGAATCTGAGTTTTCTAGGCAAGCTCCATGTAAGCAGTAAACCTAATACCCTATAGACATATGGTTACTACTGTATCTAATTCCGCCATGGCTTCATTGTTCAAGAGGTATAACTTCTGATGGAAGTTAAGATAGCAATTGACCTCAACAATAACAGGTTTCCCAGAATGATTACTAAGATTTTTGCTACAATAAAATGTTAAAACCTAAACAAAATAGAGACAGACCTTCAAATTTTTTAATGAGCAAAACTAAGCAAAAGTGTTTTTTTCCCCCAATAAACAACCATATGGAACTGATTTATAGATAGATCTAGAGCAGTCTGAACAATCAACCTGTGCTTTACCACCAGAACTAGAATAAAACCACAAGTGCTCGTGTGATGGAAGCAAAAAACAGTGGACTGCTGCTTCCATCATGAGTCAGCCAGTAGACCTTTGCCCTTTGCCTATGTAATGCTATTCCTCAACCACGAATTGTTATTCTCAATCACTTCAATGAAACCGCATGCAACAAAACTGGACCTAAATTGGACAGATGCCTACTTTTAACTGGAAAAGCCAAAGGTCAAAACAGGAATATAGCTCAGTCTACTCCACTGCACAAGTGAGCTTAGATTAGTCCAAGCACGAGTGCGCATGTGTCCTATAACACTTGCACGTGGCTGTTTCATCCATGTTAAGAAACAAGGTTTGGAACTTTGGACAAGAATATCCATGTGGTGATGCAAAGTAGGGATTTGCGTTCAATCTTCAACTAATAGGACATGGTGTATGTCAATAGCTACAGGCATTGTCAAAATCCTTGGAGTTCTACACATCTCCATAAAGTTCATTTACTCTATCCTATATTTGCAACCAAGCCTCTATAGAGCACGGCGTGAGGTATAAAGACGCTTGTTGCACAACTTCATCAACTAACATGCAGAAAGCACCTCTAGCCCGTCATGAATGCACAAACACAGTAGTCTACCAATAACAGAATAAGTCCAAAACAAAAACTTAAATTCTTATAGCGAAAGGATAAAAAAGTTGAAGAAACATTCCTCCTCTCAAAATTATTAGAAATCCCAAAACAAGTCTATAATTACCAGAGAAATATGCTTCTATGGACAGAACACATACCACCTCACTTATTCTAAAAGCAGGGTCTTCATCTCAAGATGGTAGAGTGACTTCCTCCTTTCCATAGATGCGCTGAAGTTCACGGGTGGCAGCTTCATATGATGCTGACGAGAAGAGAAGAAAATTTGTTGAGAGAGAATAAATAACTAATATTTATCTCTTGTATTTGTGTAAGGCAGTCACATAAACTCATCTAAAACTACTCCTTACCTTTCCAGCTAAGGAAATTCTTCTGATTAATAGCAGATCCAGTAACAGTTTCGATCGCATTGAACAGCATCTCCTGAGGAGTGTTCTTCAGTTCTTGAACAACTGCATAGATGGTCTTCCCGTTCTCAAAGTAAATATGGTTATTGGGATGCTTGGTCTTGCAGTTAGCATGTCGCTCAAATTCATATGCATTCAAAACCTGCACGGCGCATCCCAAGTCATGAAATAGTTTTGAACATTTCATTAGTTTTGTTTCAAGACACTAGACTATATTTAGAGTTGCCTACCTTATTGCCGCATACTTTGCAACTACATAAATACCCAGTCCCTTTTATAGTTCCTCTAAGAGTTTTCTGCCAAGATGAAGGTTATGCATGTTAATGTGGGAACCATAATCAGTAAGAAATATTTATCATTCCTAAATGTATATTGACATCTCAAGCACAATATTTCAATCTCACCTCCCTCGACCAGGAAACATATTTCACAGCAACCCCGTCAAGCAAGCCAGTTGATAGCAAGCTCTTGACATTTGAGGGGAAGTTGTTAGGAGGGATCTTCTTAGATGTCTTCAGCTCTTTATTCTTGGATGCAGAATCAATTGTTGTCTTTGGCTCTTTATTCTTGGGGGCTGCATTGATTGATGTCTTTGGCTCTTTACCCTTGGTGTCAGTATCAGTTTTGGAATTAGCTTCCAGACCACTATTTAATTGTGTATTTGCAATGACCTTTGATGCAGTATTGGTATTCAATTGTGGATCAACATTTGTCTGAGGCAAATTGTTCTGAACCGGTACTTCTGAAGTTTGAGCAGTGTTCTGATTGCTCACTAGCAGGTCATAGCCTCTAATAACATTGCCAGACATATTTGTCTCAGGTTCATCATGAAAGCTTTGAAAAGAAATGGAATTGTTGTCACCCTTGTTGTAGTTGTGACCAATGGATAGAATACCAGAATTCCCCTTGTCCTGGGCAGGAGTCATGGATGCGATATCAATATCTGCCTTGTCATATATTGGACTGTTTGATATGACATTATCTCCTCCCTTGCTAAATGAGGAGCCCATCAAAATGAAATTTTCACTCGTTTTATCATAGGAGGGTCCCATTGAAATGAAACTCTCATGTCCCTTATTGTAGGAGAGAGCCATTGATATGAAATGGTTATCTTCCTTGTCATAAGATGGACCCATTGTTATGAAATTGGCATCCTTCTTGTCAAACGGCTGACCCATTGATAAGATACTCTCATCTCCCTTGTTATAACCCTGGCCCATTGATATGAAATTGTCATCATCCTTGTTAAATGCATGACCCATTGAAATGAAACTGCCATCTGCCTTGCTGAATGTGGGGCTGATTGAGATGGTATTCTCATCCCCATTGTTATAAGTAGAGCCCAAAGAGATGGCATTGCTCTCCCTCTTATTATAGGCAGTACCCATTGAAATTATATTGTCATCTCCTCTACTATAGGAGTGCCCCACAGATGAAGAAATGTCATTGCTTGAGTCTCTAACTTGATTGACTCTCACTTTTCTGAGGCCACCAAAACTAAAAGATGAAGGGGGATCTTCAACGTTATGAGACATAGACAAACCCATCGAGCAATTGCTGCCATATAGGTCATTGAAATCCTTTCTTTCCATGTTCATATTTCCATTGCTGGCAGAAGGCACGTTGCTACCACTGTTAATCCGCAATGGTTCAAACCCAAACAGACGGTCATTAAATTGCCCTGAAACCGACTGGAAGCAGGAAGTGTTATTCCATGGAGAAATGTTCATGTGCGACATTCCCATTACTGGCCTGTTGTTGCTAGATGGTTCAACTGCTTGTTTCTTGTTACTGAACAATTCAGGTCCAGTGCTATCCATAAGCCACTGATGACCACGCTTTGGTTCCATTCTTGAGGAATTATCGAAACCTATATCTCCATCAGTTAAACACCCCACATCTCTGGTCATCCAAAAGCTTTTCTGCTGGAAAGACTGCCAAAAAACAAGAGCCGTCCAAGTTACAATCATATATCAACAGGACTAGAGAAGAACAGAAATTGAGGATTCAATATTCCAAAAATGCATTGCAGAGGGTAAAGGGACATGAAATAATGCCAAACAAACAACTAAAGGCAGATGCGGATTAATCAATAGAAACTTTCAAAAAATAAAAAAGCATGCACTCCATAATGTGTTAAATTCTTAAATTTATTGATCCTCTATTCTTTGGAGTTAAACACATCAATCAATAGCCATTTCAAAATACAAGCATGCAGTCCATAATGTTAAATTCTTAGATTCATAGATCCTTTCTACTTTGCTTTTAGCTCCCAAATAATCAAAGAAAAAAGAGGTCTTTCAGAAGTTCTCTCAATCTGATACATATAAAATGGGTAGAGGGCATTGACAGAAGTGAGAACTCTGACAAGGTGCCCAAAAGTAGTAGTTGTTATGAAACTTCTTGACCAATCTTTCAAGATAAGAGCTGTCCAGATTTGGGGAGCCACATCTTAGAGCCTAAATCTAACACTATTACTAGATGCCCAGATAACACAGAGGGTGCCTTCTTCGGAGACAAAGAAGTCAACTTGCAGTGAACATGGTACGCAATTTAAGACCTCAAGGCCAATTTCATGCCGTTTCAAAAATACTTTCTAAAGCTTTCCCATTTTTCCCTTTGGTCATATTCAATGTTCAACTCTGCTTGGTTTGTTGAGTAAATAATGGATTACAATCATCATAAGCACATTAATGCATATAAACTAGAAGAACTAAATTTAAAAGGTGAATATAGTAGGCAATGAAATTTTAGATCCACAAATTTTCTCAAAGTTAACCTACTTAAGATAAGATTCAGCAGCCCTGCTAATATTATGGATCTTCCAGACGACTTTCAAGTGATAGAACTTTATATCACAACTTTTCTCAAATCCTCACCTGAATGCTCAAATGACCAAAGGAAAATATCCTTGGCCGATTGAAGTGGTAAAATTAAACAAGAAAACGAACTGATTTCCAAGCAAGGAACTAAGTGCATGAGCTGACTGTCAATGCTTAATTAATGTAATCATTCTTTCTTAAATATTAACTTATTTCTTAAGTAGGCATGACAGGAAAAGGTCCAGCCATGATGAAAGCAAAAGTACATTTTTTTTTTCAAACATCAACAATAAGCCAAGTCAAAAGCAAGTTTCTAAGCATGAACCAGGCAGAGTATATGACAATAAAAAAAGTGGGTAACACAACTTGGATCCATCAATAATCTTTTGAGCATACTTCAAATTCTATAATCAGCTAGCGTGTTATTTTATTCCATTGACAGGCACCATATATGCACCATATACACGGATAATAGGCCTAGCTGGCAAACAGCCAACTTAGATTGAATATGTTCTATCAACCACAACAATGTTATCATGGTGAGTACTTTAAACTAGTGCATGTTGTATTAAACTCGCCATCTTCATTCCCAAACTTTTGATGAAATCTAGATTTGGAAACCAAGAAACAATGATTCACAAGCTCAAAACTTTCTCTATAATCTCATGTCCTTGCATATGCCTGGGGCATGCGTTACCACATATAAGACAAGGCAATCTTTTGCTCATGAGAGGACTTCTTAGGCTTTCATAAGTATTTGTTTTTAATGTAGCTCAATGGCAGGTTGTGTTTATACCTTTTGCTAATCCTACAAATAAGTGATATCCCTTTCGTGATAGTTTTTAAAGATTCGTTCACTTCTAAGTTATTTGAAAAAAAAAATACAAGGAGAGGGATCCACATAAACCTCGGAGAGGTTTGTAGGGAATCACAACAACTCACGAAGATGAAATTCCACGTTGAACCCAATAATACTTAAGGCATGGTGTTAAATTATTGTCCTGATTCCATGCACGACCAAGAATGAAAATACAAATTGCAATGGTGTGGGTCTAAACAACTTGTCCATGCCATGCTACATAAATGCTCTTCCGTATTAATAGTCAGAAAATACTCTACGTAATAGTAACAGCCAACATAAATCATAACTCTTAAGTTGAAAGTAGATGGATTTAGGCCAACTACACTAATTTCAATGAGAAATATTTAGAATTTGGAAAGGAAATCAAGTAAACTGTTAAAAAAAAGGCCTTGCAAGTAAAATAGACGGGGACATTCCATCCTGGGAAGGAAAGTGCTTTGGCAAGTCGGGTAGCAGGATTAAGAAGGAAGGAATGAGCATGCTGAATGGATGGCCCAAAAGGATTCCATTAAGCAAGGATATTTATTAATTTAGTTGATGATTTATTTGGAAAGTGCTAAAAGTACAATTGGCAATTTTCAATATTGATTTTTTTTTCTTATCCTACAGACTATATAGACTAGGTTGGTGCCTTTAGTACATATTCTCTTTACATTACAAAAAATGTGTCAATTTAATTTTTTTTTCTATGCACCTTTTTCTCACTTGAATTTCGGTTTAGTTTTTATTTGCTATTTTGTTTACATCTTTTTTTTCTCAAGAATTTTAACTGCTCACTAAGTTTTGTTTTGCATTGCCCTCATTTTGTTTGAAAGTCTCAAAAGTGATCATAATTGGATTCAAACTACATATATTATTGGTAAGTTACCACTAATAACCAATCACCCTATCACCATCCACCACCATCTATGACGCCATTGGGTATTAACAATGATTGATTGTCAATCACCATGTTGGTCGATGACCACGTTCAACTATTGATGAGGCAATTGAATATTGGCCAATTGGAATTTGAAAGTCATTGACAAGATTGTTGAAAGTCATTTATTGTAAATCAATTATCTAGCACTTACAATTATAGGTTGTCAATGACTACAAATACATTCTCAAAGTTGCTAGTTTGTGATGTTTTTCTTTTTGTTCCAAATTGGATACCATTTCTTTAGGGATGAAAACCAAAAACAAGATTCATCAAAAAAAGAACAATTGAAAGATATAATAAACTACCTTTTATGCAATGAGCCAAATACAAATGTATTCCATAAGCATTTAAAATTTATGTGGTGGCCAAAAGGTGTGTAGGAAAACCTTCATGTGCATTTACTTATAGCAATTACCCTTCAAATATGCAACCAACACTCGCAACCAACGAGCACCTATAGGGTTTGAGAGTTTGCATGTGCAAATGGGACTCACCATCGATGTGCACATGTGTAGTGTACACAAGAATCACTTTGAAGGTGGGCGACACCAATAAGTGCAAGTAGTACTACCCATTTTTCCTTTAAGATTGGAAAAGGATTTGTTATAAAACCTTTATGAGCATCAGAATGACTTTCCTCATAAAAAGAGCACGTTCCATTATGCGTCATGCATTTCATGTTGTGGAGGTAGATGAGAAATATTAAGTACATGTTAAAATCAACTTTTCTTTCGGAAATAAGGGATATATTTGGGAAACTAGTATTTGATATGAGTAGAACAAAAAATTATGCGCATGACACAAAATACATCACCGTAATGGATACATTAATGCCACGATTTCTAAACAAGTGATTTTTACAAAATGTAACCACTGATAGATGGCATTATAGTTAGCAAAGACATAAAAGCTCATACAAGTCAGAGGTCGAAGACCTCTAGTAATAAGTTATATGAGATGAAATCTTTTTAGACCTCTTCAATAATGTTACTCCAAAGAAGAATCTATAGGAAGTTGGGTTGCTATGAAAGTTTCTATTCTTGTACAAATGAGAATCCTAGCATATTGATGCTACATATAAATGAGATGAAGAAGCAATGAGCCTCTCTCTTTATTGAAAGATCACTAGAGAAACTTTATGACCATGTACTTCCATGATGTTGATTTTCAGTTGGTTCTTGAGTTGTTGCTCAATAGATGGAAATGAACTACGCTCATCACGAAGAAGAATTTTAGCGATTTTGATGGAATAGACCTTTAATATCATGAAGCCCCCCACCCCTATTCCTAATGTTGGCAAGTAGCCTTAAACCCTCATGCTTTGTTGACAAACTTATAGCCCACCTACTACCTTTTGGGATGCTCCTTTGAGATTGGCGGTTTTTTTTTCAAGGAAAGGTTAGGCATGGGCTCCCAAAAGTCATCAACAAGACACAAAAGGCCATGGTATTGGCCTAACAAGCCCGTAAGAATTATACTGGCAACTCTTCAAGGGTGTTGGCCAGACAAAGACCTAGCAAGCGTACACCTAAAAACCCTTCAACAATGGCACAAGCTTCATGTGCTTGAGATTACTCGAAACTATTTAAGGATCTTTTTCCTACGTGTTTGATTTGTCTCTTTTAAGAGGAGTTCTTCAATAAAAAATATTTTAGGTTTTAGTTTCCTTTTCGTGCTTTTTCCCATGTACCATGTTTACTATGATTTTATTAGTGGATGATTAATTTATTATTTATTACGGTAACAAAAAAGCAAATGTAAGTTTAAATACATTTAAATTAAATGACTAACATTCTTAACATTTCTATGATGGGAAGTTAAGTTTGAATTCACAATGAAAGGACATAGTTGAGTAACCATGAAATAAATGCTCTTTCAGGCTCTATTGAAAACGTCAAGGCTCAAGAAAAGGTACAGAAATAAATGTGTGAATGTTGCCCTTAGCTGCACATTGAACAATTGAATTTTAATCATATTAGGAAGGTAAATCCATGTTTAAACAAATGACAAGTTCAAATACAGATTTGTCATTCCATTCAACTCTAAGCAACGCAATTTGTTCTTCCTACACCATTGCTCACTCCATCCTCCTTTTAGCACTTGCTCTAACCTTATATGGTTACAAATTGCAGTCAGCATTGCAGTAAGTATATAGGATTCCAAAAGGGGCTGACACTCTCCTCGAACTTCTCTTTATAGGTTTCATTGTAGCTGAATAGTTTTTCCAATGAACTATGCCCTTGGTTGAGCCATGAGCCTTTAAATTAGTTCTTCGCTGAGACAAATCAACGTCCATCCTTGCAAATTGAAGACAACTTCCATGCAGGAGAATTGATGAACATTGCATATGTTTGAATGTTGGAAATCAAATATTAAGACTTCCAAAGGCACAGGTCACACAATCTTGAAGACATTTAAAGTGGAACGAGGTTGGACTATAGAACTTGTAAGTTCTCAACTAAAATGGCCTTGTGAGGAAGTAGAAATAAGCATTGATTTGGGATAAAGGTTCTCATATATGGTTGTTTCTGACTATATCAGGAGTCTTAATTTTATTAGGAAGGAATAAAGGTTCTCATATATGGAAATTTCTGACTGTATCAGGAGACATAATTTTATTAGGAAGGAATATACCTAATATCAGTCAAGTGAGTATCTTCAATGGATTCCCTCACTTGAAAAGATTTGTTTCTTTGTTAAAAAATATGTCTCGTTAATTACTAAGATAATTCTCACAGAGAACTTTTTCTAAATGACGAGGAATCCCACTTAAGATAAGAAACCCTCAGGCACCTAAATGCTACAAATGCATTAGGTGAGTCCATGGGTCCGAAACCAGGTCAAGAATGTGGAGAGCAGAGCACACTCACTTGTTAGCTCAGATCACTCCAGATTTCCCAGCTATATTCTTCCCTAAAGCTCCGATCTCTAGCTCCGTTTGAGGCCTTAACCACTCCTATCTTATCTTAATGTGATAAGAACACGATAGCCCTCATGTCTTTGTTTAGTAAAGGCAAAGCAAAATTAAGGATAATATAATCCTCCTCCTCTACTTCACTCCACAAAATTGTAGTAGTAAATGAAGTTACAATAAAACTATCTCCAAATGTGGATCAGCATGGCTGGATATACTTAAAGAATTTGCAATACAGAAACACACACAAAATAAACAAAGAAAGATAGCATTCAAATACAGTAAAGGATCTGGCAAGCAGATATGAAAATAAGTAACAAAATTTAATACCAAATAGCCAAACAACAATCACAAAACATATAAACACTTGAAAAACCATAATCAATCACCATATCTAAGCGAAACCAAACTTTGAACATAACATTTTCAATAAAACAAACAAAAACTTGAATAGAAAATTCCAAGCCTACCATTTTTTGCCGTTAGCCAAGTTCACAGAGACTCGCCGAATCAAGACTAAAACCAACTCACAAAACTCGTTCTCAGGTGATCTCCACTCGAAACTCGAAGTTCTACTTTCACTAACACACGCCACTCTTTACTACGCCGTTTCGCTCATTCACGCCATTGATCACGATCAAGCTCAGATAATCTGCAGCACAAACTCAAACGCCAAAACCTAACCGTTTTAAACTAACAAACCATGAAAATCAAACTTCGATCATGCATAGCATTCATTTAAGACCGTTTAGAGAGAAAACATTGAACAATTATAGTGAGACAAACAAGCTCAAAATTATCAAAACTGTAATCATCAAAGTTCAAAATCCACTCGCACTAAGTACACACAGCAAGAAAGGCATGCATAGTGACGGTCACTACACATGAAAACTGAGAAATACGTGTGAGACTGGTAGCGTACCTTTAGCCTGAAAGATCGCCGGAGAAACTCCCGGCAACTGCAAGAGTGAGTGAGTGTTTTTTTTTCTTTTTTCAGGAGAGAGAATTAAAATAGAAAATTACTTATGTCAGCTTGGTTTTTAACTACGAGGAGAAACATAACTAATGCCGGGTGGTCTAGGATCTTATCCGTACACGTGGAACGATGGAGCTGGAATCAACGGCTTGATTTACTATAAAGGCTTTGGACCGCTAAAACGAATTGCCATATACGGAAGAGCCTTATATGGCAACGTGCAGGAGAGGAGCCTTTCACTCTTGTTGTAAAAGGTAAGTGCAGCGCAACGCAAGATAGGTATACCACTTGTCAGTTTTCTATTGATTACAAGGTGTTCTGGTAATGTGTTTCACAGTGAGAAGGTAGGGGTCTAGTGGTTTGGGTCTATGGTAAGAATTATGAGTTTCTTAAACTAGTAAAGCACATTGGTTGAAGAGAATTGTTGTCAATTTGTACTCAGTGTTTTGTGTTTTCTTGTCTCCTAGGGGGTAAAATATAAGTTTTGCCATGTTTAGAAAATTGGTGAGGGGGCATTGTGGTAAAATAGGGTGTAATCAGCATGGCTAGTCCATGGGCCTAAATTTGGTAAAAATGAGGGGTCTGGATTTGTTTTAAATATGCTCTAGATTAACTTTGGCAAGTACAATCACCATTATTAGTGAGGTAATTTAATGGCCTAGCCTTTATTTAGATAGTTATTTATGGTGAGAGTAAAATTTGGCACCAAGAGGCTCACATGCTGGATATACTCAAAGTTGTGGGCACACCCACCTCAAGCATAGTAATTAATTATTTTTAATGTATCAAATCTACGTAAAATAAATGTGTTTTTGAGATTATTTAAATAAAAATATTAGTCTTAATTGGTAAACAAAATAACTTAAAGATAACCCCTTTTAAGAAAACAAAATCTCGTGTGTTGAAATGAGCCCGTACTAGGCAATGACACGAGGACAATGCGTGTCTTCCTGAATAATTGAGTTCGTGTCATTTTATCTGTTGATTTTATTTAATGAATGTATGTTCATATGAAGAGACTACTATTATGAGCACATTATTTTACCACCTCTGTTTTCTTTCATTTTTCAGGCAACCTATGTAATTCCGACGTATAGATATGATTTGTTTAGATGTAATATTTTCGAAGGATTTTTTTATATATGACTGGAGGATCTATTAGTGTTAGGATTTTCATATTATTTACATAATAATTTTAAAAAATATTAAAACTTGAATATAAATTTATAATAGTGTTTAAGCATTATATTAAAACTAAAAAGTAAATGAATTTGATAATTTTTTTAAGAATGCCAAGAAAAACGAAGGAAAAAAAAAGAATCAAGCCCAATGTCTGCCCCACAGTCGGAAGCCAGGTATGCATAAGCCTGATTCTGTTGTTTTTTCCTTTTCCATCAAGGACATGTCATCCGTTGGAAAATAACGTTGTCAATGGAATTCAAATCTGTGATCTCGTGGCTTTTTCTCATTGATCAAATTTATAAAATGATTTATCAAAAATCCGTTGCAGTCACATTTCAAATCTTATCATCTATTAATTTTTTTTTCATTAATATAAATATTTGAATCAACTTACACGTATTTTAATTAATTCTATAAATTTTAAAATTAAAGATCATGTAAATTTTTTATAACTAACATATTAAATAAAAAAAAAATATGAAAATAAATAGTTAGGTTATTGGTGGTTTTTTTGCAAATAATGTACATTCATCTCGAATTTAATGATATAAATTCAACGAACAGAACCAAACATAAAGAATTTTGAATAATAATTAGCTTGACTAGTAAAATGTTGCGTAGATTTACTGCGAAGTGCCTATTGCCACGAAGCAGTATAAGTTATTCAAATCTGTTGGAAAATAACGTTGTCAATGGAATTTAAATCTGTGATCTCGTGGCTTCTTCTCAAGTGTTACCAACCAAGCTACAACATTAAATTGTTATGGACCAATTTATAAAATGATTTATAAAAAAATCAGTTGTCCAGTCACATTTCAAATCTCATCGTCTATTAAATTTTTTTTTTTATTAACATGGCTGTTCGGACCAATTTGTACGCATCTCGACTAATCCCATAAGTCCTGAAGTTAATGACTCTGTAAGTTTCCAGTAGCCATCATATTAGCAACCACATGGCTCAAACTTGAGATCACAATGAAACAAACCCCTTGATCCCAAGTTTTTATCACTTGACCACTACTTAATGATTATCCTCCATTAAATTTGAGTTTCATTAAACCAAGTAAGAGAAATATGACAATAAATAGTGAAGTTATTGCTGTTTTTTTTGCAAGTCATGTACATTCTTCTCGAATTTAATGATATAAATTCAACGAACACAACCAAACCAAACATGAAGAATTTTGAATAATAATTAGCTTGACTAGTAAAATGTTGCGTAGAATTACTGCGAAGTGCCTATTGCCACGAAGCAGTATTAGTTATTCCAAACGGAAGGAAGAGATAATAATTGGGACTATAGCCACCATAAAACTCATAAAAATAATGCTGAGGTATCAATTTTTCAGACAGGGTAAATTCTTTTCTTCTTCCTTTTTTTTTCTGGTCGAGGTAAATTATTTTCTTAAACGGTCTGATATTAGCATATAGCTTTTAGGGAAAAAATAATAATAACTATGTTTTAAAATCATAGCAAAACCAACGAGGCAAACATTGCCAAATCATTTTTTTCCAATAATAAAAATATTATCGAATTAGTTTACACATTAACCGAGAGATTAAATCGTTATCCAAATAATCTAAAAAAGCACCCTCGGATAACCTTATGTATTAAAATAGATTTAATAAAAAAAATTAGATGTTGACTTTACAATATAAACTGAAAAGGTCAAAAAAATCCTTAACTAGCTGGCCCAGTCTATCCAACTACCACAAACATTACAATTACAGTTTCAATTATTATTATTATTATTATTCAAAAGCTTGCTAAATTCAGTAGAACACGAACAGTCAAAATCACTGTCAAAATATATATTGAGTCTTATTTATTTTTGTGTTTTAAAAATATTTTTTAAAAAATTATTTTTATTTTATTTTTTTATTTCAAATTAATATTTTTAGATATTTTAATATGCTAATATTAAAAATAAATTTTAAAAAATAAAAAAATATTATTTTAATATATTTATAAATAAATAATTAATATTTTAAAAAATAACCATCACACTCCAAACATGTTGAGCCTCACATTTCTCTTCTAACTTCTAGATTCAAACAGGTTTTAATGGGACAAGAATCTTGTTCTTTTGTCCGGGACTCAATACGAACAGAACAATATTTTAATAAAAGTCAAATGTAGAGGCAGTTTTTTTCAGTTTCAAAACTACATTTTGATGATTTTTAAAACTGTGTCGACATAAAAAAAATATATTAATTTAATATTTTTTTAATATTTTTATATTCTTGAAAGGTTGATGTTAAAAATAAAAAATAAATCTGAAAAAAATACATTTTAATATATTTTTAAATGAAAAATATTTTTTAAAAAAATATTATACATTATAATAATAAATACGCTCTGATTACAGCAGAGTGAGACTACTCAATAAATGGGCCTACTTGAAAACAAACACAAAGTGGAGCAGCAACAATTGACGAAGCCACAAGGCCATACCTTTCCTGTTACACGTTTCGAGCTTGATTTTTTGAAATCTCAAACATTGTCAAGCCCATCTGCCTATGGTTTTTTTTCAAGATGGTCATAGAGGGATAGAAAGATCGCTCACAAATTATTATTTTTTATAAAAAAGAAAAATCAAATGAAGATTAAGAAATTGATGAGCAATTCCCTCCATGTGCAAAACCGGGCTATAACAGGCGCTGATTTCTGTTATTTTCTGACATGAATATTGCTTGATTTTTCTCTATTTAAGTACTATTTGCGGAAAATTATTTGAAAATAAGATTGAAAACAATTAGGTGAAATTGATAATAATGGTTGATGATGCCAGAAACTCATTTTTAATTACATTTCATGATGATTATTCACGCAGAATAGAGGGCAGCCTCTCTTTTTTTCCCTCTGCTTTTCTCGAAAACATGATTTACCTAACTTATATTTTCTCAGAATAGGAATTTAATCTACCACTTGCTACTACTTGCTTCGTCCATCGACAGACAACTCGTGATACTCAAGTTTTTAAGAATTGACCAGATCTAATATCTGTGATTGCAAGATGTCTCAAGCCAACAACATTCAACTACACGCTGCCACTTGATGGAGTGATATTCCAAGGATATATACATATAATTAACCTATAATTAAATTCTTATAAAAATCGATTCGTGTCATTAAAAATAAAAAATAAAATTGACCATAAGAGAGGCTAGGGCTAGCTATATGAAACGGTTCATTTTAAATGAGGAGCTAGGGCTGCAATATTGCTATAAAATCAGTAGCACTGGACCAATGTTTACAAAGATTAAAAAAACACCACTACGTACCGAATGGAAACTTTAAATTGAAAGCAGATCATCGACGTGAGCTGCTGATCACCTTTTAGCTAGTAGCTTTCAGTAAAATTAATAATGTGCAGATTTTCGCCATCTTAATTTCATTTTAAATTAGTTTGATTTAGGAGCCAACTACTCTCCTACCTAGCTCATAAGCGTATTATTGATTGGAGTCCTTGTTTGAACCTAATCTTGACAATCAGTCATGATGGGTCATTGACACACGAGCTTGTAGTAGTGATTTTAGGTATGAATAGACTTGAAGTTAAGTCTCTCAGAATAAAAAAAAATAAAAATAAAAAGTAAAAACTTGAAGTTAGTTTTCAAGAAAAAGTTTCTTGCTGATTCCTGAATTAGATAATTAATGTCATAAAAATCCCATGGCAAGAGAGAGAAAAAAACAATAATAAAAGTAAAAACTTGAAGTTAATTTTCAAGAAAAAGTTTCTTGCTGACTCTTGAATTAGATAATTAATTTTATAAAAATCTCAAGAAAAAAACAATAATAGAAGTAAAAAACTTGAAGTTAATTTTCAAGAAAAAGTTTCTTGCTGACCCTTGAATTAGATAATTAATGTCATAAAAATCCTATGGCAAGAGAGAGAAAAAAACAATAATAGAAGTAAAAACTTGAAGTTAATTTTCAAGAAAAAGTCTCTTGCTGACTCCTGAATTAGATAATTAATGTCATGAAAATCCCATGGCAAGAGAGAAAAAAAACAATAAGAAGCCAATCCCTCTCTCTATTTTTTTTTATTTCTTCCTTGTTTTGGAGAATTACATTTTTCCATGAGTTGGTTTCTCCTTCTCCTAAAATTATGCTTAAACCAAAATATGTAGTAGCGTGAAGCTAGCTAAACCCTAGTTTATCTCATCATCATCATCACCAAAGCTTGATATCAGCTGCGCCTCTGTTCATTACTGTTTTCTGCTCCTAAAGGCATAAGATTTGAGGGCTTCATTTTAGGTTTACATATGCAACGATCATCCCTCATGCATGAACGAGTCTCTGCTGACCTTTAGAAATATTTGAATCTGAGTTTTCCCAATCAAAAATTTCAAACAAAATAATTTGAACTACTGGACCAGCTCCTGAGAAAGCCACTTGATCGCACTTGTAAAATTTCTCCCTTAATTTCCATTTAATTAGGAATATGGAAAATCCAAAGATAAATACTTTAATTGTATAATAATAATAATATGCCTGTCATTTAATTGTAATCACCAACTCATCACCAGATTAATTATCATGTTATACCTCATCTTTGTCTCATGATGACGTTATAAAACTGATCATTTAAGTAATTAAATGAAAATGAAATTAATACCATGATCTAGCTTCTTATTTCATGTATATGAACAAATTAACAAATATAAATACAAGATGTATAGCGAGTGTTCCTAAATCCAGGAAGAACGAAAGGAAAGGGGAAAAAACCTAGCTATAGGTATAGTTTCATGCGATTACACATGTAAGATCTAAAAGAAACAATTGACCATAGGAGCTGTCGTTCCGAGCTTAAACAACTCCATATCATTCTCATAAGGAGTCAAATTCAAATCCAAACACAAAACCCTCCTGCTATTAGATCTCTTCACGACAGGAACTGCTTTTTGATCATCAGTGCTAGGAGGGTTCAGAGGATCCACCTGGTTTCGATCATTCAAGGCAGCTCTATGTCTCCTCATGTGACCACCCAAAGCTTGTCCAATAGCAAACTCTAGTCCGCAAATAGAGCACTCGTGCGTTTTAGGCTTTGCTGGCGATTGAGTCTCGAAGCTCCCTTCTCCTCCCATCAACCTTGGCTTCTTGTGACTTGCACGGTGACCACCTAGGGCTTGAAACGATGGGAATTGCCTATTGCATGTTTTGCACTCAAAAACACGAGCAGGAGAAATATTGCTCATGGCATGATCAAATGAAGGAAAAGAATATGATTCCCTTCCTTTAGATAGAAACATCAAGCAATTAGCCATGGTTATGCTATCAATCTCTCTCTCGTGCAGACCTCTCTTCATGGTATAAGAATATGAACAATAAGGGTTTTGTTATCCTTTGGTTTCAAATGTGAAAAGGATGTTGGATTTGCTTAGAAGATGGAATCATGTAGGAGTCATATCGGTGTGGTATTTATAAGTTGTATGGTTTGTGTAAATTGTGTAAGTGGTACGCCTATCCTTTGACTTTTATAGTTGACTTTCCCTAGAATTACATCTTTGCCCTTGTACTTGATGGATACGAAAGCGAAGAAGAGATGGGGGAATAAAAAATAATAATAACTTCAAATGGAGGGTTAATTATTGATTGTAAAAATGAGTCGTCTATTGGCACGTAAGCATGACCGAGAGGCTGAGCCAATAGGATAGAGTGAGTCCTTCCTGGAATCTTCATTTTTCTAGAAGATTCTCACGGGTTTGGTCTGCTAATTAGTTTGAACGAGGAAGCAACAGGGATAGTAAATAGAAAAATTTTGGGCTGGACTTTTTGGACAATTTCTTTTTTCCGCAAGTGATGATCATATATATTTAATTATTGAGTATTCACATTAATTCAGATTAGCAATTAAGGAAAAAAAATTAACTACTTGCAATGTTTTATCTATATGGTATATATTCTCACAAGCAAGTGCTCATTTTTTTAAGATTAGTGATTAATTAATTGATAAACATGAGATTAATTTGAACTTGAGATTTCAATTGATACAATTATTTTACAAGATTAAAGAAACTAATTAAGGATTAAACTAATTTTCTCATGCTCGGAAAATGATGAGGAAGTGAGAAGGCATGCATGATTGCCTCATTACATGACCTAGAAACTGAACAAAGAAATGTAAAACATGTCCATCAGCTTGCAGAGAAGTCATAGTTATTTCTAGAATCATATATCAAAGTACGTGACGAGTATAACTTTATCCAAAAAAAAAAGAAGAGATATACATTGGTTTTTTTTTTTTGTGTGTAATAAATGGGGTTTGAATTTGTACTTGTACTAGACGCCTGGAAAACGTCCTGATTAAGTAACAAATTGCACGCAAGCTCCCCCGCTAGCTAATAGTTTCGAGTCTTTCGACCATTTTAACTTTGTAGTGAAGATGTTAGAATTCTCTTTGAACTTTGAAGCAGAAGAAATATATATCATGGAGTTATCTTTACGTGACTTTTACTATATATTCAAGGGTGTTAGATAAGGGCGGGCCTGCTAATTAGAGAGGGAAATGAGACATGTCAAAGTCTGGATTGTACTACTGTAGAGAAGTCTACAGATCCCTCATGCTCGGCAACAATGGAACAGCCGTGGGTTGGTAGCTAGTTTCTGTGAACTAGACTTTCTGCTTCAAAAGAAAATTCGAACGGGGAGGTATTTTTTATGTTGGAATATTGATTATTTCTTCTTCTTTTTTGGTTACTTAAAGATGACTAGAAAAGTATTAGGGCAGCTTAGCAAAGTTAATTAATATAATTAAACATACAACACTCCAAAAGCTTACAGCTATAAAATGTTGTTAGTCAACCATCGTTTCGTTATGAAAACTCAGAGTAGTGTGTGTTATCAGCCTTTTGTACTTAGTTTATGTTTTTAATAGCACAAAAAATTGACTTCTCTAGAGATTAGCTAGAGCCGAGTAAACCAACTGCACGTACTACTTGAATGAGTTCTGGATTAATAATATCCCTTCGCTTTAATTTGTCAAAGTTTATTCAATTAATATACTCCCCTTTATTTTTCAAGAGATGGAAATTTGAACTTAAATATTTTATTGAATTAAAATATATCTGGCAACATATATCGCTCAACTCAAGCCTCCATAAATTTCATACATGCACTAGATAGGGCACGCACTACATCGTATGCCATCCAAATCTTTCCAAACATAATAATAGAAAAAAAATATCAAGACAATACAAGTGTTTAAAAAAAGTAAAAAAAAAATTGAAACTTTGGATTATCAACTTAATAGGATTTAATAAGCTCATCTAATTTAAATAATACAAAATAAAAAAAATGCATCTCCAATAAAAAAAACTTCACTCGAGCCCATTTAGATTAGCATGCAAAACATATGACTTTATTGCGATACTAGGGTGATCCATAGAATGCAAGCAAAAAAAAAATAAAGCAAAATTATAAATCAATAATAAGTGAGGGATGAGTTAAAAAATACAATAAAAAAGGCTCCAAAACAAAATAAATAGCAATAAGAAAACTAAGTAAAGATAATTTGAAATTAAATGTTGTAAGGATTAAATTAAAAAAATTAATTAGGAAAATTTTAAAACAAAATAGCAATAAAAAGAATAAAGACTAAATTTGACATAAAAATTAAATGGAATTAGATGATGAGAAGCAAAATCAAAGAAAAAATAAATAAATTATATAGTAATTAAAAGAATAAGGACCAAATTAGATACAAAAAACAAACAAGATGACACCTTTATATTTTGACAATGAGAAAAGAGAAAAAAAAGGGAGGAAAAGAAAAAATTCACTGGAACCATCGGAAAGTCCGCAGTGAGCCGCTTCAAACATTATCTTTGAAGGCGGTGTTTAGGTATGGAGCGATGATGCATGCACCACTCACTTGCTAGCACGTGCTACTCACCCACCAACAACTACTTTTTTTATTAATATTTTTATTGATAAAAGACTAGATCACCTCTAACCCAACCCCAATCAACTCTTTAACAAATTTAATTTTTAAAGATAATAAAATTAGTTTATTGTTTATTTGAAAGATTTAAAGATCAAATTATTCTAGATCAATGACTCAATAACAAATTGATCGACTGAAAAAATCCAAATTACCCCCCAAAAACAACCCAAGTTTTTTCTGTTAGGAGAGAAAAAAAGCAATTATATTTTTTTAGTGAATAGTGATATATCATGTGCTAATTTCATAATGATCTTCGTTTTTTATTTTTAATTTAATTTTAATGCAAGAACATACACACACGATTTAGATCCAAACCCTAGCTCTTTTTTTTCTTAAAGAGAGAGTCCTTATCCATTGGTTTTACAACATTAACACACTCGTGTGTCAATAGATTGTACGTATGAAAGTTTCCTTCCTCGTTTTTTTTTTTTTTTTTTCAGTGTAGGAAAAATAATGGGCATACTGGGATGTTGCAACATGTGACCAAACATGGAAACAAAAACTCTTTGAGACCGAAGTCTACACGTAGGATGGCTCCTCGCAGAGCTAGAAAGCGTGGCGGATGGTTATTATAATTAAATGTCACGAAACCGGATTTCTTCCACTGGCACGACTTAAGCATTTTTCTTCGAGCCCACGGTTCCAGAAGTAAAGTAGTGGTTTAATTTCCAACGTGCAATGCCGTGCGGTTCAATACACCTTTATTTCCCCCCTCATGGTCTTCACACAACATTTTATTTATTTATTTATTTGTAAAAATATTTTGCAGCAATTTGGAAGAGTGTGTACACAAACGGTATAGTATTTGACTTAATGGATAGAGTTGATTTTATTTAGGTTTTGACCATTGATAAAATTGGCTTAACCATAAAAACGCTAACAAATTAATTAATTAATCCATTTGCTGGACTTGGAAAATTTCATAGCAAATACGTTCTTCACCAAGACGTCGTTCCCACATGATTAATTGTTTTCAGAAAAGTAACCCAAACCTTTCACATTTATACATTAAAGAGACGTTTTGTTGGATTAGGAAAATTGCATAGTAATTAATAATTAATATATACTTATTGCTGGAAAATGAATATCATTTTCTACCAGCGAATGCGCTGATGTGTTTTTGTCCCAAATGGGAAAACGACAACGCTTCTTGGTTACTAGGAGAGGGAAGGCCCGCTAACTTAGAAAATAAGTGTAATTAAGTAGTACTGACTTTGTTGAAGACTCTTATAAATGATATTAAAATTAGATCTGTTGTCATCACCAGAAACCGTCAATTTTAGCCGTCACGATCCAGTCTAGCAGCGTGCATGAAAAGGTTACTACTTCTACTTGTGTCCAAACAGGGCTCGGCTCAGAGGAAGACCGGCTCTAATAAACTTGAGCCATAATCTTAACTCGTAAGCACTAAACAGTACTTATTTAGTATTGTTTAGTCTCGAAAGGGTCACCAAAATAGCTAAAACTTGGATTTTTTTTCTTTTGAGTTTTAAACATAGAGTACAACCAGGAATTTAGCATTGAAAAATTACCACCCATCCATTATATAGGCTACCACTCATTGTACATCCAAATAAGTTTAAAATAAAATTGTTACTTGTATAGTTTAACTAATTATAAAGTTTGGTAAAGTCATAGTTATTAAACCCGTCTGGCTAGGGAGTTGAATCGGGACACGATTAACCCAACCTCTAAGTTTCAAAAAACAATTGAACTTGAAGTTGACCGAGTTTGACTCGGTCGAACTATTAGGTCAACCTGCGTTCTTATCGATCCACTCAAAATTAATTAATTTCAACTTAAAATAAAATCAAAACGACATCATTTTAATTAACTCGGGTTAACCCTCATAACCCGTGACCTGGATCTTGGATAAGATCATGGGCTAAGCCGAGTTTAATATCTTTGCATAAAACAACATAATATGTAGATATAAAAAGTTTGTAATTTGGTATTTTCATCGTTTTATTGTGTTTTTTAATTTTTTATATTTGTTCAAATACCAAATTGCTCTTCATCTGACATTATAATAACAAAAAAAAAATTATTATGAAAATACAAAAATATCCTTTTTTAAGTATTTTAAATTTTTTATTTCAATAGTATTTTGATCGTTTTACCATACAATTAAAAAGAAAAAAAACTTATTCGTCTCTGTTTAATTTAATAATGACAAATAAACCTATTAAACACTCTGTTTTAATTTTTGTAAGTGAAAAATCAAAATTATCATTAAACGGTGTTTTTCCAACGCCATTAAGCTTAGCCTTTAACTATTGCAATTTGCAAGGGAAATTTCTCGTAGGAAAAAGTATGGAGATTGGAAACTAGATAACCAAAATCCCAAATGTCTCCATGTGGGACCAGTTTTCAGCTTCCCTCACCCCCGAAGTTGGTTAAAATTGACTGCAATTCGTGAGGTCCAGTCGGTTCACGATAAGAAATTGCGCCCGAATGTGAGGGACATAAGCCTTGACACGTTTGCTTGACTTCCTACAAAGACTTGCCTCGTGGCCTTAAAGCAAGCAAAAGCTCTTTCAAACACCCCTACTTGTCCAGGATACGGAGGGAGGTGCAGGTAATCGGTTAACAGTGAACGTTTGCAATCTGAAACACACGAAAAGTTCTTGGTTTGGTGTTTTGGTTTGAAATTTTCCCAGCAAGAGATCCCATGCGCTGTTTTGCTTCTCTGGTCAATCCCAATCCAATATTGACTTCCCCATGGTAGCGCATAGGATTCGAATTTGGTAATAATAATCATGTCGGACTTTCAATTCAAAGGTTTGTGTATTCACACATTGTTTGAATAAATCCCCAAAAAAATTAAAATGTAAGTTGTAAGGTTAATACAAACATTTAATTACATAAATCGATAACTATTTATGTAAATAAATAAATAAAATCATTAACAATAACAAAAAAAAATTAAAAAAATTAAGAAATAAATCAAGATATTCAACTACACAAAATAAGATATTTGTTCGATTTTTTCCACTAAACTTGTTTAATTATATTTTTATGTGGTCGATTTTTTTCTCAATTACATCTATCAGTGTTTAATTTGTTTTGGATTAGGTTTCATTATTTTTCTATTTGTCATACTTTCAATTTAATTATATAGGTCACAAGTTTTAAGTGTTAATGTAGTTAAGAATCTATTTCCCCCTCATTTTCTTTTATGATTTTATCATTGAGGGTGAAAACCAAAATAATAATAATAAAAACTTAAAGGGCATTTAAAAAAATTAAATTGAAGGGTTAAATTGAAAAAAAAACTTAAAATTTGATTGAATGACAAAATTAAAAACCAATAAAATTCTAACAAAAGAGCCAAGGGTCAAAATAAAAAATCAAAAGAATAAAGATCGAATTGGAAAAAAACTATATATGATAAATTATAATTTAAAGACTAAATTGAAATCATAAAAAACTTTTGTAAAAGGGGCAAGGATGAAATAAAATCGTACAAAACATAAGGACTGAAATTGAAAAAAAGAAAAAGAAAAAAAGAGAACAGACATGTACTTATTATGAGAGAGAAAGAAAAAAAATCGATCAACGATAAATCGTCCATCAACCATCATCACACGCCACACCAAGAGAAAGGGGACTCGATGGTGCTTCTAGGCACACGGTGGAAGACCAAGTTTGGACAACCAGTGGCGTTGCATATGCCGTCTAAAAAGCACGGACACCACCAATACATCGGCGCGTAACCACATACGCCAACACCTTTTCAAATAAAAAAAATCAATGTAAAATTACTAAAACACCTCTCAATACATAACTAATCTTTTGTCTTTTTGAAGGATACATGCATATTTTTGTTGCAGCTTAGCAAGTGAAAACCCTTAAACACCCTTGCCAACAGCTCAATTATTTTATGAACTTCAAGGAAAGTATTTTTACTATTTAAAAACTTTTAATTATATAAAAATACCAAAATATCTCTACATCTAAAGCTTTTATTTTTTTCAGTAAAATGATAATTTTACTTCACGTGTAAAGAAAAAAATACCCCACCCCACCCCAACCCTTAGAAATAAGAAAATCCACTGCAAGTCCAGAATATACTGTCTTGAAACGTATCCATAAGAATAATCGCAAGAAAACGGTTGATATGCGGGGCTGATTGAAATACCATGAGCTGATCATCATCGATAATGTCAAAGTGAAATATTATCTATTATTGTTTCAGTAATGAAGAGAATGGATTCAATTATATATATAAAAAGATGGTGTGAAATGTGCACTCCAATATTTCCTGAAGAAAATAAATACTGATATGTTTTACACGGGTGCTTGTACATATCCAGGAAAAACAATGCATATACATGACGTGAAAGAAAGAAAAAAATGTAAAATAAACAAAAGTCATATCCAGCAAGCTCCAAGTTCAAACTTGAATTATTATCTTGATGAATATACAAGTCAGTGCTTACACCTACCTCGAAAGGATATGATAAGAATAATATTAAACAAGGCAACAGCGCACAAGATCAAGTAAGTGGTGACGTTTTTGATAGATAATTTCTGTTTAGCTGCCAAAGTTGCAAGAAATCTAGCTTGTGGTGTGGCCGTGTAAACACACCGCTGCCACACTTAGAGTAGTATTCTGTCGTTGTCCAGTGCAATTTCTTTTCAATTTCCCGTATAAATTGTATCGTAGAATCAAAATAAAGAAGTAGATAGACTTAAAAGCATTACAAGAAATCAATTCAGAAGTCAAAGAAATGCATTTAAAGTCAGTACAATGTTCAACAAAAGAGTTACCAGGAGTGATCGGGCTGGTTGTAATGTCACAAACTGCTGGTTAGAGGAGTATTGACTTTCAATAGATGGTGACTAGACTAGCAACCACAATATAGAGTGTTTTTTAATCAGGGTGATTCACATTTTACATTGCTTAATCTTTAATAAATTCGCTACGACTAGCAAGCACAATACCTAATTGTTTTCAGGTGCCCCAAGGATCACATTTTCACGGTAAAAACAAGGGGGGTTGCATTCATGAACCTCGAAGTCAGACATGGAAGAATAGCATTACAATAACTTACAAAAAATCATCATACCAGTTGCCGTAGATGATATTTAAATTAGCAGCCACCTAGCTGCATATTCAAACAAGTTTCTCCTTTTTGTGCTCATATTCAAACAAGTTAAACTTTCTTTATGACGAGAATATTAAAAAATATAGAATTATTTTGTTTTATTTATTAAAAGTAGAATAATATTTTTAATTTTCTATACTCTCGATGATTATAAAAAAAAAATATTTTTAATTTTCTTTTTAGTTTAATCTATATATAATCTCTTTGTATTTAAGTTAATCATATTACTTTAGATTAGTGTGATTACATTATACAATATCAATGAAATCCTAGTCTCCTGCTCTCTTATTTTTTTTATATTTAACAGAGAACATACCCCAGATAATACTTTCAACTTTCTCATTGTATAGGGTTCTTCAGAAGCAGCTCTAGCTTTCCACATCCACCACACCACTGGCTCTTATCTGCCAAAGAGAAAATAACTTCTAAATCATGAATAAAAATGTTACCTGAAAATTATATTCCGATCTAGGGTCTTCAGGAGCACACTGCCTCCAAAAGGTCCCTTGGTTTTCAAAACCACAACATAAATAGAATAGGCAAAGCAGAGGCCTGAAAAGGTTGGACATAACAAATTTGTAAGAGCTAATCCTGTTCCAATTTATGGTCTTCAGGAGAAAACTTTACTGCTTAATGCATACAAAGTAGCTATCATGACACACTGATTTCAGTATTAAAATTGTGGGTAAACTAGTACCACAGCTCACGAAAGAAGCTTGGCTCTGAACAAAATAAAACAGAGAAAAAAAGTTCAGATAACCGATCCCCAACTACCTAGTGATCAAGAGATAAATTATATTCACCAGCCACAAGCGAAAGAACAGACATGCAGATGAGAATCCTCAGGTAAATCCATTTTGGCCTGGACTCAGAAGTTAAGATCCCAATGATGCATTACGATATATCAGAAATATACTAATTCTGCTAATTCTAAAATTCTATTCTCCCATTCTCCTATTTGACCCTGGCTTGAAATAACAAAACAGAAGGTAATGTTAGGCTGCCAAATCACAATAATAATCAAGGCTTATGTATGCTAATGGTGCATGATTTTCCATAAGTAGAAATTACGAGGTTGAACTTCCTGTCAAAAGTTAATGGCCTTTTTTGGCTGAAAGTTCTGAAACACTTGCTGAACTTTTCTTCTTCATACCCAAATATCTTTGACACTGGATCAAAATTGTGCCTAAGTTTGATTAATATTATAAGGCAGCTATTAACAGTTCCAGCACCGTCTAGTCAGAAACCATTTTCCAAGGATTTGATAATTGGGATACAAAAGTTGACATTCAGAACCAGTCTCAGTGAGTGCTGGTACCTTTGTACTACAAAATAGTACTGCAAGATTTTAATGATTATCCACTTGCTGTAATCACTCCTGTATTAGAAAGCAATCAAAGAACATCATTCCAGGCGGTGGACGAGAAAGAAAGTAAAAGCCACTCCATTACAGGCTGCATCTTTAGACACACATAGACCCGTGCAGTCACATCTCAACATCAATCCATGAATAAAACCTCAGAGTCTCATAGATCTGCTCGTGAACACACCAATTATTAGAAGTAAAACAACCATAAATATTGATCAAAATGCCCATCTATTAATACAACTTAAATATCAACTCCAGATTCCACTTGATATTCACAAGTAAAGAGTTCAAACCCAACTAAATTTCAATATTATTCATATCACTTTCTCCAAACAATTGAAACACTTCTTTGAAAAAAAAGCATAATCCACTTAACTAAAAATGCTTACTTGCAGATTGATCACCCCTTCAAAATCTAGGAAATATCTTCTATTGAATAAAAATCCCACGTCAATTACGGCAACTCATGTGACTATGCAGTTTGACATCCTAATCCACTGAATGAAATTAATGTCAGCATAAAAATTATAGCAAAATAAAAAACCTACAAATTATGCAATCAGAAAAGGACCACTAAAAAGCAGAGAATTCAATCAACTTCAAGAAGTCAAATTGCTTTTCATTAACACTAATCAAGATACATAATATTGTCATTTCCTTCAATTTATATCCTCTCCCACTCTGAGAAAAGAGACCTCTACTTTGCACAATTTCAAAAATCGATTACCCACAATTCATATATACCAAAATGTTCTTCAACAATCAGATTACAAAGGCCACAAAACTACATTGCCAACCCAGTCAAGCAAAATTCGAAACCACACCATTCCCTGCTTCTTTACAGACACAAAATATTTGAACTTCAAAATTCTAAAAAAAATAAAAATAAATTGAAAACCAATTAATTACGGATCACTCTTGTACAACATCAGTATTATCTTCGTTTGGTGATCCAAACTTCTGCTCGAAAGAGTCTGTAACAACATCACGGGACCCTTTAACACCCAGAAAAACAAAAACCCGTTAATAGAATGAACCCATAAAGCTAACTAAAAACCCAGAAAGAAAAATTTATTGCACAGACAAACACGTGTTTCTATTGTTATGTCATTATGTGCATCTGCAAAGGCTGTTTCTTTACCCGGAGAGCAGCAGTCGAGGCAATAAAAAAAGAAGCAACCATAATTTCTTGTTTCTTTGCTTCCGTTTTGTCAAGCATTATTTACTTTAAACTCTAGAGATTCTTTTGGGTTTTTGAGTCGTGAAAGAGGAGAGGTAGGGATGACAATGGGCAGCAGTGGAGTTGGATTTTTTTTATATTCATTTTTTTATCTATAATTTGTTATTCAAAAAATTTAAATAAAATATAGGTATTCATATAAAATATTCATTATCTATTATATATATATATATATATATATTTAATATTTTATAAATTATAGATAAATATAAATATTATCAAACACAATCTAAAACTTATCAAAATATAACTCAAGATGAATATTTAAATTATATAAATATATTTATAGAATATATTTATATTTATCTATAATTTATAAAATATTAAAAAATATATATTCCATATATATATATATATTGAGTTAAATTAAATTGAATTTTATAATATTTATATTTTATTTATTATTTATCTAATAAAATAACTACCTAAAAAATATTCATCTACTCAACTCAAGTCAATATACATCAAATTCAGATTAAAATCGCTATCCCAAGCAGAGTCTCTTGTTGAGATGAGTTAGATTCTCTTCCATTCATGATCCTATATTATTTTACAGTTCAAATTTAAGTATCGGTTCGGGCCAGATTTTTTGGGCTTTTGGCCCAAATCTCATCGATCTAACATTGTTTAAAGTTTTTGTTTATAAGAATTTTGTTCCTTCTGTGTGTTTAAGAAAATAATAATATTATTTTTTAAAGTGTTTAATATTTATAAAAAAAAAATTTAAAAATTTATTTTTAATTTTTTTAATACTAATCCATTAAAATAATTCAAAAAAATTAAAAAAAATTAATTTAAAATAAAAAATAAATAAATTTTAATAGAAAACATGTTAAAACTCATCTTTAAACAAGTTAACGATCTCAACATTTCATGGTTAACTATCTAAATAATTTAATTATTCAAACTAACAACTTCTGAATTCAACTCGAACTGGTTACCCTATAAGAATTAACATCATAGGATTCACAAAAGCTTTTGTTAAACAAATTAACCAAAGGGCATCCAGCTCTTTCTATATGGCAGAACTCATGAGGAAGAGAGTGTTGAAGATGATGATTTTCGAGAAAGGTAGAGAGAAAGTTCTCTCGCATAACAATGCCCGTCTTGCTGGCAGTCTCACAAATTTGTTACCGGTAATCTGTGTCATGTTGATGAGATGAAGGAAGCTCATCAAGCACCTTATCCTCCATGTCAATAACAATATGGTGCAACAAGCAGCAAACAAAAATAATCCTTGGCAACCTATTCTTACCAGGCAGCCACATTACCCCATGAATATCTTCCACATTTCCTTCAGCCTAGCTAACGCAATCTGTGCTACAACTCCAGTTGCAGAATGTGGCTTGTTATACTCTGCCAGAGTGCATTTTGATAAGGAGTAAGAAGCCATGGCAATAGGGGAAAACCTGAGCCCCCAATTTATACTTCCCCAACTCCACTCCTTGAAGTTCTATTTTTTTCTCATTTAGCCTTTTCACTTCCTTAGATAGCTTGTGGGAACTCGAGTTCTGCAGTACAAGTGCATCACTTAAACTACCTGGGTACCCAACAATTACACCACAGAATCTCATGTCAGGGTCCACTGTTGCTTGCAAGAGCATGTTGTGGTTCTTCTCACGATCAATCCATACACCATTTGATCGGTCCACTGTTGCAGAGTCATGGTAATGCGGGTAGCGTCAATTGAACCACAATAATTAGGCAGGCCACATATTTTCTCAAAATTTGATTTAATCTCTTCAATCTCTGTTACTGTGAAAGGCCAGCAAAGATGGTGCAGACCTCTTTCTTCCATTGCTACCACAGATCGCCGGGTTATTTGAGAAAAAAATGATTGGTTGATCCCCAACAAGTCGCCAGTGTTTGACAATGATTCGCCAGAGCCGAGCCTCCTGAGAGCAAAAGTTACTTAGTCAGTTACAGACAGTGGCTTCCCATTTGAACCAGTGAAGTTTGATTGCCTTGCCCGCAGGTCTCCCTTCACAAGGGAGCAGATGTAGTTGGATGTCTTTCTTGATGTTTTGAAAAAAGATTCAAATTTCTTTGATTCAAAAAAAGGACCTAAAAGTGGAGACAAAGCAATCAGTCATCCAAGTGATTTTCGAATCATCATGCATCAAAATGTCCAAAAGAACAATAAACTCATGGGGATGTTTAGGCCAATTTGCCAAATGAAGGGATATTCTGCCTCTAGCATGCTTGATAAAATACCAAATCCAAGGCTACATAGAGATAAATCAAAAGCTGCATCATACAGAACAATCACAATAAGCAAAGGTGAATAGAAAGAAAAAAACAAACAAACAAAAAGACAAGGGAGAAGGTAAAAGTTATTCGTCTTTTATAGCAGAAAAATCAATGGATATATTTTCTTAATTCTTTTTATAGTTTCATAACAACAACACTTTACATTCCCACTTCTCATAAATTACAAATAATTAAACATAAGTATATTTTGTAATTTAATCTCACATAATACATACAGTTTTATCTTGATCAGCATGTAAATT